>NW_008687590.1:69531-81470 GCF_000695815.1 Acanthisitta chloris | reverse complement strand
GGGAAAGAAGTAAAATGGCTCTTATACTTCCTGGTTAGAGCAACTAAGTCAGTGTGTGCTGAAGAGCTCATTTCAAGTAGAAGAGCTAAAGAACCCCTTGTGTTTTGGTTGCAGTTGTTGTACTCTCCCATTGAGAATATCCAGAGAGTAGCTGCTGGTGTGCTTTGTGAACTGGCTCAAGACAAGGAAGCAGCTGAAGCGATTGAAGCTGAAGGTGCCACTGCCCCTTTAACAGAATTGCTTCATTCTAGGAATGAGGGTGTTGGTAAGTGAAGTTAAAACCCAGGTTTCATACTTGAGTTAGAAATGTTGCTAGAAGTCTTGACCTCTGCTAAACTGGCTCTTTGTTTCGATAGCAACATACGCAGCTGCAGTGCTGTTCAGAATGTCTGAGGACAAACCACAAGACTATAAGAAGCGACTTTCGGTTGAATTGACAAGTTCTCTGTTCCGGACTGAGCCAATGGCTTGGAATGAGGTGAGTTGTGTCTTCTGTGTTAACGGTTCCTTGAGCAGATCTTCTATATCCTCTCCTCCCTCCACTAGGGAAGTGTAGATGGGCCTACATGCCTGGTGGCATCTAGCTTTACACAGCCACGTGGCTGTACCTTGTTTACTCTCTCTCTGAGTTCAGGTTCAGTGAACCTGTGCTAAGCAGCCTTCAAGCTGCTTTTTCCCTTGCAGACAGTCCATTCTCTGCTGCTGCCGGAGTGTATAGTTCTTGTTATGTCTGCTAGTGTGCAAAGCTGTGTACAAGAACTTTGTACATCTCTTTGCTGCTTGTCAAAACCTAATGAACTCTGGATGCAAAAATAGAAACATGAGTGATATGAGGGAAGCATAAATATGAAACATATCCTGTGAGGCTTCTATCAAGCCAGCAATGTAGGATTAGTAATGGGGTGGTGATGCAATTTGTCTTCTTAGAACTGAGCTTTCAATTTGACTACATCTGCAGACTGATTATCACACATTGCCTTTTCTCATGTTTAAAGGGCTACACAGGGAGCTGAGACTGCAAACAAACTGCGTGAGGAAGGTAGAGGGAAGGCTCCACTAATTCTTTGTCTTCCCACAGGTTCTTAAGATTCAGAAGCATAGCTTAGCTTATCTTAGATGTGTCTGCTACATCTAGGACAGTAGCCCTGGATTTGTACTATTTAAGTGCTTACATTTCTGTTTTCCTAAAATGTGTATCCACTACAGGAATATGTGTGTGTAAGTTAAAATGGAATTTCTCTTTGAGATTGGAGTTGAGCAATTGCACTGCAGACAGGCAATTACTTCTGTAATTGAACAAATGGGAGAGGGTTCCTCAGAACTCTTACAAGCTCTGTTGCTGGCTTGGGAATATCCAGACAGCTGACTTGCAGGAGCTGGGCAGGTGTAGCTGAGGAGTGTTCCTAGACCTGCCCTATCTCTTTTATTGCCAAACAGAACCTTCCAGTGATCTGTGGATTCCTATACCTAAATCTGGCTGTTGCACGTTGGATGCAGATGCATAGCTATAAAGGCATTTCATGTTTGCAGCAGTACCATGCTGCGGTGCTCACTGCAGAAGAGCTGCTCAAAGGGATCTGGGGCAAGATTCAGAAATTCTTAAAACTCAGAATTACTAGTCCTGGCCAAAAGACCTGATGTTAAAACTGTTTTGTAATTTTTTGTGTACATGTAGACAGCAGATCTCGGACTCGATATTGGTGCCCAGGGAGAACCTCTCGGATACCGCCCAGATGGTATGTCTCTGCCATTCCCCTTGACTACACTTAAGTTGGATGAAGTCAAGTCGTAGCGTTTAAAGGAGAACTGCAAATGAGCAGGGAGTGAATTGGCTCTTCAGCAAAGATATTGCAAACTGACAGGCAGATGGGCAACTGCCAGTTCAAATAACCAGTTTCTGCAATGCCACTGGCAGCACTGAAATGGGAGCCGTATGAACATGCAAAACTGGTGTCTCTTGTCTGAGTCCTGTGGGAACATTTCCCGCTGAGCTGTTGTTTTCAGAAATCTTTTACATTCTTTACAAATGGAGTTGACAATTCCAATAGTGCAGTTTTTCTTTAAAACAACAAAGCTGGTATTGAACGCATTAGTCTGTAAGTGTCTATAGACTTGAACGCAAGCCTGTCCCTAAGGATTCTGAGCTATTTTTGACTAGTCTTTCAGAAGCAAGTCTACAGTCTTGGAGCCTGGTTTTGCTGCAGTGTTGTTGAATTTTAGTACTGTTGATTGTGCAGACTAATGGCTTGGCTGGAATCTGCTCGTGCTTCTGACTGCAGTGTGCTTTGTCTGCAGAATCCTACTGGAAGGCTGTTTCAAACAATGAAATAGCCATTAAGGGCAGGCAACAGATTGTGTTGAACTTGGCTGAACTAGAAAACAATTAGATGGCTACATGATCTCCTCACACACTGATACTTGCAGCTTCTGATGCATCTAACATCTGTTAACATTATGCTTTTTTTTCCCCTCTGCCACCTTTAACTTTCTTAGATCCTAGCTACCGTTCTTTCCACTCTGGCGGATACGGTCAGGATGCCTTGGGTATGGACCCTATGATGGAACATGAAATGGGTGGCCACCACCCTGGTGCTGACTACCCAGTTGATGGTCTGCCAGATCTTGGCCATGCCCAGGACCTTATGGATGGGCTGCCTCCAGGTGACAGTAATCAGTTGGCCTGGTTCGATACTGACCTGTAAATCATCCTTTAGGTAAGAAGCTCCAACCTTGAATTATAAAAACAAAACAAAAAACCAGAAAAACAGCTGACTGGACAGAGGACTTGGTTGGCAGGGAGGGACTGGCTCAGTTGGGTCTCAGTGTGCCAGAATAACACACAAATGCTCTGGAAACACACAATCAGCACACTCCAAACTGACTTCTGCCGTGAAGCGTGGAAGTAATTAACTGTAATGTCTTGTGCGCCGGCTTCATGCAGTTTTGATGTGTTAGAAGAGCCCTTTATGACTCAGGAACACTGACACCTGTGTTTTTTCTCTTTGCAGCTGTATCATCTGAGTGAACTTGCATTGATTGGCCTGTAGAGTTGCTGAGAGGGCTCGAGGGGTGGGCTAGTATCTCAGAAAGTGCCTGACACACTAACCAAGCTGAGTTTCCTATGGGAACAATTGAAGTAAACTTTTTGTTCTGGTCCTTTTTGGTCGAGGAGTAATAATACAAATGGATTTTGGGAGTGATTCAAGAAACGAAGAATGCACAAGAATGAATTGCAAGATGGAATTTATCAAACCCTAGCCTTGCTTGTTAAAAATTTATTATTTTTTTTAAATCTCTGTAATGGTACTGACCTTGCTTGCTTTGGAAGTAGCCTTTCTTTTTGCAGTAATTGTTGTTAGTTTTTTTTAAAGTCTCTCGTAGTATTAAGTTATAGTGAATATGCTACAGCAGTTTCTAATTTTTAAGGATTGAGTAAAGGTGTAGAACACTAATTCATAATCGCTCTAACTGTATTCTGAATAAAGTGTAACATTGTGTAGCCTTTTTGTATAAAAAACTAGACAAATAGAAATGGTCCAATTAGTTTCCTTTTTAATATGCTTAAAATAAGCAGGTGGATCTATTTCATGTTTTTGATCAAAAACTTTATCTGGGATATGTCTGGGTAGGGGCCAGTAAGAACTGTTTATTTGGAACCTTGTATTGGACAGTTTACCAGTTGCCTTTTATCCCAAAGTTATTGTAGCCTGCTGTGATACAGATGCTTCATGAGAAAAATGCAGTTATAAAATGGTTCAAAATTAAAGTAAACTTTTAATTCACTCTGTGTCAAATTATTTCAGATCATGAAAGTGTATTTCTGTCTTAACAAGTCCTCTGAAAGTTGTCCTGAAATTGCACAACTACTTCAGAGGAGGGAGCCAAGAATGATTTGCTACTTTCATCCCACTACAGTGTAGTAGTTACCTTGTAGAGCCTAGATGTTTCCCACTGCAGTGTTCTTCCCCTTGACATGATACTGATTTGCAGGGGCCAGGTCCAGCTAAATGCAAGGCAACTACCCTTTGTGCCTGGCCTGCCTGCCACATGCTCACTTCAAAAAGTGAGAACAGCATCTTGCTTCAGCTCTCATCTGCTGTGCACTGTCACAGGGTCAGATAAAGATCCTTTTCTTACAAGCTGTCAGTGGGTTCAGTAGCTTAAACCCACTTTCAGGCATTTCAGTCTTCAGTTACTGTGCAAGGCATGACCTGTGTGTAACTGACTTCTCTTGAGGCTGCACCTGTGTGTCTGGAAGTGGGGAAAGAGATTCTTGAACTGCTGCCTAAGCTATAGACTCTGCACATCTGCACAGTGCTTCTGTGGGAGCAAACACTCCCAGGCCTGTTTCCACTTCAGGCAGCAGTTTGCAGCCCTGGGTGCAGAGGCTCATGGCTCAAGATGGTGAGAGCTGAAGGGAATACATCAGCCTCCCCTCCCCTTGTGCTGCAGAGGGGAAAGTCTAACCCACTACCTCAGCTTTGTTCCTCTTGGCCACACTGTTATTGTAAAACACTAGACCAAATAATAGCCTCCACTTAACTTTTCCCCATTTCTAGTAACTCCAGCTGTTATGAGTGTTATTTGAAGTTATGTGAGAAAACAATTCCTGTAAAACACAAGGTAAAATCTGTTTACCTAGGGCAGTTTGCTTGCCTCTGCATACCCTGTAGCTCTGGGCTGTCCAAGAGCAGGTATGTAGCAATAGCTCTCAGGAGGCACCTACCTGTGTGTGGCACTGACAGACAGACATTAAGGAAGATGTGGTCATAGTACTAGTCTTCTGCATGCTGTGCTCACCCACAGCATGTGTGGAGAAGAATTTACTTCTTTACACACTGTGGTATCTGCAAGCTCTAGAGAGCCCTTCCTAGGCTCTCAGCTTTTACTGAGGATTGCCAAACTGCCAGGGTCATTGTCACACCTATTTGCAAAGATGAGCTCCAGCCAGGAGCATTGGCAGCTAACAAGCCACTGCAGCTTAAGCTGTGCAACGGAGGGGCGCACACAAAAAAACCCCATGCTACTGGGTAAAAACCTGGTTAACATCTATCACCAATACATGCCATGTATACACAGCCTCTGTGTGATCATGGGCTGGTTCTGGTTGCTTGAGGTAAAGAATACTGTCTTGCTAAAAAGGTATTTTCTAGTGCCAGTCACAGGCATGAGGTGACCCCTTAAGATGAACAGTCAGGGCAGTCACCTCACCCAAAAGATAAATGAGCATTTCAAACAGCTGCTTAAAATAATGAAACACTTTATATTGTGAAACAACTGTACTATTTATTTAATTTACACTTTCAAAGTGGCTGTCAAATTGACTTGAACTGCATCATGTAATGCTAACAAGGTAAAGTAGCATTAACAAGGTAAAGTAGCAAGAACTTATCCACACAGGGGTTTAAAAAAAACAATCAAACCACCCCACAAATCCAGTTTCCCTCCCTGAATGCTCACAAATTCAGGCATATGCTACAGTTCAACTTGCTAAATTAGTTACATCTGCTCAGCTCATGTGAAGATGTTCCTGCAGGACTCAGGTGCTGAGCCATGTGCACAACTTGTGCATTCCAGTAGGTTGGTCAAAAACAGTTCACTTGGTACTCTTGATATTTTCACGTCTCACTCTTTTCAGAATTTCAAATGCCAAGGAAGTAACAGCAGCATCAGAGCTAGGAATTAAAAACAGTAACAGCTATTAGACATTCTCAGGGAAAAAAACCCATTATGTGCACATTCCACATTTGCCTTTATCTATGCTGGAAAATTCGGAATAGCCATCAACTGCACTCCATACCCTATACCTGCTTTCTGTTAAGTAGTACATGTAACTAGCAATTCTGCCCTGTAGCAAATCTTTAGAACTAACTGCTACCTCCCTCAACCTCCTCTATAAAAAAAAGAAGATACTATTTATCATGTCTCCCCAAGAATACACGCACATTCGCAGCTTGACAGAAAGATGTATTTTCACACACACAGCCCTCTTACTGAAGTGCTGCTCTGGACAGGTAGGCAGTTCCACTCCAGGTGTTGCTCAGCTCCTGCAAGGACAGACTGCCCCTCCACACACAGCACTGCAGTGGGGCCCTTTGCTTCCTCACCTAAGATTTTATTATACATATTATTGCCTAATTTTTCCTTCTGTAAACACGTTTCTTTTCTAGCATTGAAACAGAGGCTCTAACCCATTACTGCTAGTCCTCAGAACCAAGTCTTTATTTTATTGACGCCAATCCCTCGTCAGCTTAGAAAGGACACCAGCAAACCAATCTGCAACTTCCTTGGTTGCTGCCAATGACAAATACCTACTGACACACCACACTTTGGGGAATGAAAACTAGCCAGGAAATCCAAATGATCAGTCCACACTGTGTAAGCCAACGTCTTAATGAGCAGCAGTTTAAATCAGAAAATTCAGTTATCTGAAACAAGTTCGTCTTGGCAACTGTTTTCACTGAAAAATAAATGGCTACAATCCCACATTTTAAAGCATAGATTTGAGACCACATAGTTACTAAGCAAAATGGGTTGGTTGTGCCACTCTTCAAAGTGCCTGTTCCAGCTAGCTGAGGATACATCACAGAGATAAGAGTTTGGCAATCCATGGCAGCTACGTGGAAGCAGGGAAGCACCACAAGCAGCTTGCAATCCAAGCAGCGCCCATCTCTGGACACATGTCTGTAAGAAACGAGCAAAGCAAAACCACTCCTCAATCAATTCAACCCAGAGGTAATATGTGGGTGGAAGGGCCTGGGAGTTCAGACTACTCAGAGAATGGCTTAGATCCAGGATCTCTGTTGTAGCCTTGTCTGACACATTTTTCAATCCTGGATGAGATACGGAGAGTCTCCTTAAGCAGGTTCAAAGCACAGGTGAGGAGACCAAGTTTATTAGGTCACAAGGAATATTCAGGGAAAGATGCCACGTAAGGGAATCTGAGGAGAAGGCAGAATATCCATAAGCTCCATGAACAAATGGTCATTCCACTAAGTCTGATAAAGCTTGCTAGCTCCAGGCTTCTCCTGCCTGCCTGGTGCCAGTTTATCTATGTATGAGTCCATTACAGCCACACGATGCAGGATGAATCCCTCTCAGTCTCCTCTGGAGGCAAATGGATAGAGACATGTTCCCTAAAGAAGCGGAGGAGGGGAAATGAAATCCATGAGCTCTCTGGGGCTCTCCTGGTGCTGCTGCAGTGCAGAAGGTCAGTAGGGCAGAGGAACTTGGCTTACCCTAACGTATCAAAACACTCCTCATTGGCATCAGCTAGAATTTGGTCTCCTGAGCATTTTGTGTTGAATAAGAGCAAACACTGTTTATTTGGGGCTCTGTAGCATGTGGTTTTCTGAGTACAAAAATGTATAGATAACAGACTATTGAGGAAGCCAGAAAAGCAGATTCACAGACAGTGACTGGGCTGTTTAATGCATCCAATGCTGAAATGCTACAAATCAGAGTGAAAGCTGGTTCTAACACAAGAAAATCCCATCTTCAGTGGCGGTGCCTGTGTCTCCCTTGGGAAAAGCTGATGTTTTATTTTAGTTCGATAATTTAATGTGTCATACTTGAGTCAGCAGCTGAGTGTGGAGAGGGATGCTGACTGTTCTCAACAGGTTTGGTTAGTCCTTAGTGTGCATCTCCTTACACTCACCACATCCCAACATTTCCTCTCCAAGTCTGCCTGCACCACTCCTTCCTTCCAGCACAGGATGCACACTCAATGTTGAGGAGCCAATTTTCCCAAAAGCCTGTATTTAAGACCACAAGGAGCACTGGAAATATTATCTTGGTGTTTCAGAAACTGACCTGATAATTACAATTTCTCCACGAATTTCAGTTCAACCAGGAGTGAAATGAAGACGACAGCCCACAGCAGAGGTGCAAAACTTGTTTTGAGGGGCAGAGAACAGTGATTCGTCTATTTGTATGTCCAAGGGGGATTAGATAAGGAAAGTCTATCGGAGATGAGCTAAGTGTTGGCCAACTTATTGGGACTAGCACCTCTATTCTTGCAGAGAAGGCCATAGCATTCCCCTAAGTCTCATGCCTACTCGGAGAAGCCACAGGTATTCTTCAACAAAAGCAGTTCTGTTCTGCACATTTGAAAGGAATCGGCTTGTAAGTGCACCAAACACAGTTACCTTAAAACAGGGTACAACCATCACATTGTGCATCCAGCCCACTCTGCCAAGAACCACTGACAGGTATCTGGTTATAGAGACCAAGTGTTTGGAATAAAATACTAAAAATCAACACGCACACCCCCACTGAGCTCCAGACTGTGCCACACACTGTGGCTCACCACGCTGGGGATCAAAGCACACTGCTGCCACAGCAGGAACGCCAACAAGCTCTGAAGGAGAGGAGTTTGGAGGAGAGCAATGCAGGGAAGGGGGCCAGGGACAGAAACCTGAGAAGCTTATACTGCACAGAATTACAGAAGACCATCCCAAGACAAAAGAGGAGGTGAGCGCTCTCAGCCCTGGAAATTCCTGGAAGCCTGAGGGAACTCACCTGGCAGTTTGGGCCAGGCTCTTTAGAGTTTGGATAAGAGCACCACCATAATTCTTCAGGCTCTCCAAGTGCTTTCTGTTTGAAGTTATCTGGAACAGAAAGAAAGAACCATTATCAAAGGCTTAGCAAAAAATTCCTCTCTGTCATTTTGTGTGGGATAGGAGAGAGGGAAACAAGTTATAGCATTTATTACAATTGTAAATGGAATGTGACATTAAAGAGACCCAAGAGAAAATCTCTTTTACTGAACAGGACTGAATTTTAGGCTGAGACCATGTAAAATGTCTTGGCCTGATTAATAATATTCACCCATGTTCCTAGTCCCTGTACGTGTGCAAATTCACACATCACAGTCTGCCAATCCTGATTTCATCCTTAGTGTCAATACAAATACAAGCCCCGTTTAGTCTGAACCCCAGGGAGATCTTGGTGAGGCACTTCAGGCAAAATGTAACCAAGCTTCTACCAGCCTTCAGATCAGGATGTGTGGTGTTTCTTTGAGAGGAGCCCAGACTAAAACCACTGCAAAGTTAGCAATTGCATTGAAATTTTGAAATTGAAATTTTTCTTGTCCCTCATCAGTCAGTCACGAGGAGTATTACCTGCACAGGACTGTCACCTACAGAACAGGGGCCTGAGTGACCAAAGCTACATGCCCTTTTGTGTCAAATGAATCCTGATTATAGCTGATTTTGCTGCTGGTTTGGTTTATCACACTAATCTGTAATGATTAGTTTATTGTTTCTCCAGCCTTAAGTAGTACAACTACACAGCTCCACGCAGCCACATTTCCTGACCAGTTAAGCAGGTGACTGGGAAGGTCACAAGGGATATGACATGAAGGTGCATGCACTGTAGCTCAAACAAACACTGAATACTTGGCAGCTTGCTGAAGAAGCTCTTGTATCTCAAAAACATTACTGTAAAAAAACCCAACAGTTTGCATGTCAGTTCCTGCTTGCAAAGGTAAGTAAATCTTGGCTGAAGAGAAAGGAAAAGGGGAGGACCAGAGCAGCTGATTATTTTGATACCGGAGGAGTTAACACTTGAAACGATGACTTCTAATCCCAAAATTTGGCAAGGACTTTTAAGCTTTAGCATGCTGTGGCTGGCCCTATTTACCATTGATCAAGGTTCTGGGCGATACGCCCTCACATCTCCCTCTTAAATCACCACAGAAGCTGTATTTACAGCTGCCACCCCACCATAATTTATCATCAGTGATTCTGCAACAACAGTGCCACTTCATCTATAATCATAACATCCTGTAGGTTAGCAGTTACAGGGAACAGGGACCTGCCTGAAGTAAACTAAAGCATATCCTGTGTGTTAGAAAAAACCAGTGATGCCATTACCTAAGCACAAATCATTGGTAAATCCTGATTACAGGTCATTAAACCTTTTTACTCTCTTAAGGTTTATATCTGGCTCTCTCAGTTTATACTTCAGTAATCCTCTCTTCTGTATTTGTTACCAGTTAGACACAGAAAATGTTTTATACTCTGGGTTCTCAGTGTGAGAACAACACCACACACAATAGAAGCAATACAGGGAGAAATGTGCTTGCACCACAAGACATTGCTTTCTAGTCCTAGAGTATACTCCTATGTCTCTAGCAAACATTTCCAAACTCCTGCAGCTCACCAGCCACTGCCACGTTCTTTGCACGTGCCACATTCGTGCCACTTGTTCATCCCGCACAAATAAAAAAGCCAGAGGTCACAGAGGGAGGAAGGTCACTAGGACTGGATCATGCTCCATAAAACTACAAGGTCAAATAAAGGTTACAGATATCTCTCATTCTACTACATCCTAACTCGAGTGCTGATATCTATACAACCCTCACAGTCTCTTCACAAAATAACCTTTGTGCATATGTGGAACATTCAAAATATGCCCAACTATAAAATGTGGTACCAAGAAAAAGGTTTAAGCCTAAAATTATCTATTTCAAACAATAACTTAGTCCAGCTGAGTCACAGGATCCAACTATAAGCTTGCCCATGTTGGAGCATGCCTTGTGTCACTATTAAGAAGACATTTCTGTGGACACAATGCATCTGAATGTAAAGTATTAAAATGGCTTTATATGCACAGAAATCGTAACAGACAGAAACAGAAATACCCATGAGATCATCTGCCCCATCTCCCTGTTAGACTTCACTGTTCAGAGCAGCTCTCAGCCACAAGCAATAGGCTCCTGCGGTATTTAATCCACAGAGGCAATGCTCCTGTCTGACACAATGCTTTAGGAAGATCCTTTCAGCAGTAAAAGTGGTAACACGAGGAGGGAAAGGATCATAATGAGCTGCCTTCCAGTCCATTTAAAATAAGTCTAAAGCGTATTTAGAACACATTTTCAGCATCAGCTAACAGCTTCACACGAGCCAAGGGGTGTTGGTGAAGAACTGATCTGGCTGGCTGGCAGTGCCATCTGCACCCACAGACAGGGAACTTGCACAGACCAAACAGGGCTGCACAGATTTATACGGGCAGTTGGCATTTCCCCCACCAGTGTCCAGAAAATTGCTTCGTATCTGCCACTGGGCATCCATCCCATGGACCTGAGGACAGACCAATGCTGTGGTGGCAGGAAAGCTGCAGGTTGAATACAGGGTGAGCTGACAGCACCCAACAGCCAACCACAGCCACCGATGTTTTTTGTCAGTACTCCCATGCTGTTACTGCTCTGACCACTGGCATTTATTTGCCCTTTATCTCAGTCTGAGTAGCAGATCTGATTGCTTCCTGAGCAATCAGTAGTTCTCTTGCATACGACAGATTATATTCTCCTTCACATGGGCACGTGAGAAATACTGTCTGAATCACTGCTCACCTTCAAGACGAAACTTTACTCATGTTTCTTATTTAAAATTGTTCCAGTTTCATCTTCATTTTGTTCCATAGATTATAACAAATTATGACAGGACACAAAAACACCAGAATGTGAGAAATGAATGTGTTTTTCAGGTAGTTTGTTATCTTTTCCTTCTACACAGCATTGTTGTGCCTTTTATCCACACCAGTTCTAGTTCTCGTTCGTTTGGAATTTTAGCAACTAGTTTAATGATCTCTTGTAATATTGCTGTTTGTTAGGGCTGGCTACAACACATATTCAAAGACATAATCAATAGCTGTTCCTTTAATTAAAAACATAATTAAATCTCAGTTTAGTTGTACACTCACTGCAATTTAACAAGAATTTTAAAATCACTTTTCTTTATTAAGCACACAACCATTCAGCAGCTTTCCTCTCTTGAATCCTGTTAAACAGGGATGAGCTATAAGGAATACTATAACTGATACATAAAGATCAGTGTTTCCTAAAATTTAGGATAACTGTTCAGGTATTATGGTGCTGCTAAAGACAAGCACAGGAAAAAATGTAATATAAAGCATCCACTGGAATATCAACTTCA
>NW_008687590.1:0-69508 GCF_000695815.1 Acanthisitta chloris | reverse complement strand
TTCCTGCTGTAAGAAGGGATTCTTGCAATTCAAATTTCAAGAAAGCACAGAAACTTAGGGACAATTACTTTTCTCAAGGTTAGTTTCATAATACTGAACTGCTTTCTCTGATTAGTCATAACTCCCATTTTGTAATTTATAACTGAGGTAAATGACCTAAGCAGTAAAATACTCTCTCACCATTTTGAAGAGAAAGAAATTATCTGTCTTTGTTGAGGTTTCAAGCAAACCCTAAGTTTAATGCCTGTGAAGTAAACTGGGAAATAATGCAAAAATAAGGAGCTTTTTATTTGAAACTTTTTTTTTTTGGTTGAAGAAAGGTCTTGAGAGCATATTTAGCCACACCTTCAAGTGTTATCTTCTGAAATAAACCTGCTAGAGATGCTTACCATTTGCACACTCAACAGATGTTTCTCTAGAAGCCATCAGGCCTGTACACACAGATACAAGCAAGACACCTCAAAACACTTTTTCTCACAGACTGGGTTTTTCCTCTTTCCCAAATACACATTTTAACCTCATAAAGTGATGCTTCCTTACTTTTTCATCAAAATTTTATACAGTTAAGCTAACTGCCTTCGCAGATAGTCAGTTCTCACTCAACTTTGCTGACAGTGGCTGAGAGCAGCCGCGTGAGTAACATGGGAGCTGCTGTGGGCTGGTTTATTAGAACCACCAGATACTCGTAGGTCCAGTGTTAACATCGCCTGACACATGCTGTGAATAAAGTATCACTTACCCCCTGTTGGAGTATTTTCTGTGAATGGAAATTTATCTTCAGCTAATACTGCAGTAAAACCAATCAGCAATATATTTTTTTCTGTGCACTAACTGGGACCCCATCGAGGACATGAAATAGAATTTTAGAAATAAAGTTTTCAGACTAAAAAAAAAAACCATTAAAGAATTAAGCACACTCTTATTGCCCTCTAGACACTATTTCAAATAATGTCTTCATAGTAAGTGCTGTTCCCACAATTTTAAATACGCATCTCAGACTTCTCACTCCTGCTCCCATCTTTGACTGGCTGAAGGCACTGTCAGTAGGACATAGAGCCTTTCATCCCCAGCCAAAGCTGCTGTTTCAAGTGTTGTTCAGGCTGGAGTTTGATGGCTATTCACAGCTGCTTAGTGTGACCTTATTCCCATTTTTAAGGAACAAATGTCACAACATATAGTGGTGTCAAAAACATTGCTATAGCTGATGTGACAGCCCAGCAAATAAGTCAATGGGATGGCAACTTCAAAAATGAGGCACAACGCCTGGGCCGGAGAAGAAAACCTTCCAGTGTTGTGACCCATCTTATGCCTATCCCAGGGCATTTAATGGTACTTTTCCTCCCAGGCTGTCAGAGCTGAGCTATTCACAAGCACTGCAGTAATCAAATAAATCATGTCACTTGGTTTGTCATTTCCAACTCACGATGACGTGGACAGAAATATGCAGCCATTCCTTCTCAACAGAGGAGCACAATAACCAAGAAAATACTGTAGAGTCTCATTCAGGTGAACTAACACTAACAGACCCTTTGGCAGTGTTCAAACTTACTAAATATAAGCATTTATTTCATTATAAATCACTCTCCAAGCATATAAACTAGGCTGTCAGTGCCCAGAGGAAGTATAACAAATGAACTCACCACTTCCTATGACGGATCAAATGGATCTGCCACATCTGTAGGCCTACACACTTACTTACTGTTCCAAAGTAACATATCCCTACCTTTGTGTAACAAAGGGCCAGACCCAAAAAAGGCATTTGGAGCCTATAAAACAGAGGCTGTAATGGTTATGTTTTAATTGTCAGCCCCAAAGAATTCCAAGTGGAGACCAAGATACCTGCACTGTGCATGGGGAGTGCGTAGTTGCCAAAGGGCATGGAAACCTGCCCATTGAGAATGAAGTTACCTGAATTCCCTCTCCACTCTGGAGTTCAGTCTGCTAACATAGCACATGAAAACTCATGGTCCAGACAGCAGAGACCACAATTCCAAGCCTTTTCTCAGTGCCCCCACAGCAGGCTATGGCCTCATATGCTCTCCTGGAGTCCTCTCCCCTTTTCTAGGCAAGTGAAGGTCACAATTTTGTTGCTGCAGCACAGTTTCCACTGGATGGGGAGAGGCAGGGAGGCTGGGTGGTTCCCACAGAGGGAGTGAATAACACAGGCACTCAGCAGGGAGGCAGCACGGCTCTCCAGGTTCAAGAAGTTAAACATGAACTCCCATTTAGCAGGGAAGCACTCTTAGCTATTAGGGTGATTTTATATCTGTGGCAGGTTTGTTTTGTTTCATTTTTTAAATAAAGCAAAACAACTAAAACCAGCAACAAAAATCCCAGAAATATAGAGTGGCATTTTGTGAGGTGTTTAATCTGGCATTGGTTAGACATACTCTCAGCAGGTATGTGGGATAGGACCCTTTAAAGCATTAAGGTGCAGCCCATTTACAGGTTGTTTAATGAAAATGAATGGTAATTCTTGCCAAGCTATGCTAGTGTGGCAGAGGAACATCCAAGGAGGGTGTGCTTACAGGGACACCCCATGCTCACCAGGACAGGCACAAGTTATTTCTGCTCTCCACAATGTACGAAAGCTCATTCTAAAAGGGTAAAAACCTTCCTGGCATTGCCTCCTTGCTACTCTTCTCTCTACACACGGTTCAGCTGGAGAGAGACAGACACAGAATGTGTGTGTGGGAAGAACAAATCAAGTTGGACAAGTTATATTTATGTTACTGATTGCCGACTCATTTGAACAGGCCTGAGCAATGCTGCTGGACCATAAAAACAAGAAATGAAAGTTACAAAAGCATGAGTGTTCCAGGTGTGCTTTGGCAAGCATATTGCAGTCAGGGATTGCAGACACACAATTACAAAGCCTTCATGGCCTTCAGATCCTGCAAATACATGTGAAAACAAGCAGGTATCTGTGACGAAAAAAACCCTCCACTACATCAGGCAGCTTAGCTCTGATTTTAGAGTTCAAAAATACTTTTTTTTATCTCTTTATGGATAAAATTCTTGTTCCACTGAAGTCAGCAACAAACTCCTTTTGATTTTGATAAGGCCAAGATTTCATTCGATGTGTTTTGCTTTCTTCTAATTTGTCTATGCGTGTGCAGGTTTATTCTAAGTTCAAAGCAATTCCTATCGGTAACTTGGAACCGTACCAGTTTCCTGGCAGCCTGAAAGCCACACTGACTATTCACAGAGAGACAAGGAATGTCTCCCACACACTATAGAATCGTTAATTGATTTTGGATGTTTCTTGACACCTTCTACTTTGAGGCTATTCTCTGCCCTTCAGCATATACATTTTGCACACAAAGGCATGCTCCCTGATTGTTGTAAAACTGTAAAATTATCAACTCTAAGGGGCATTGTCTGAGCATAAGAGAAGACTTGTAAAACCGTGGGGTAATTATTGAACAGAAGACTGCTCTCTGTGCTCTCTGTCTTAGCTGGGGGTTTTTATTTGATTTTATTGCGAGTAGTGTTCTCGGCTTACTTTTGGGAATTTAATATGCATTTATAACCCAGAAAATGCCCATTATTGCAGCTTCCATCCTCTGTAATGAGTGAGTTTAAAATACTTGACTAAACAGAACTGGACAAGGCAACCTTTTTGCACCCATTAGAGCCAGCTGCCCACAACAACTTCATCAGCAAAAGTGAATGGCAGCCCTGTCTGGCAAAACATGTCTCAAAGGTGCTACAAGAGACTTCCACATAGGGTTGTAGAGAAGGCAAGTTATGCATGCTCATAAGCCAGCCCAGCATCAATATGACATTAAAAATAGCCACTTGCCACCCTGCTGCTGGTGACCTCATCTGCAAACACAGGTTCATCTGCCACACGTATGCCAACAACTCCCAAAGGTACCACTTCAGACTAGTTTCACTCTGTCCTAACAATTATCCCAGTTAGCCTCAAACATCAGCTTTAGCAAAACAGGGTCACATACTAAGCTTACACAAAACTTGCAAGCCCCTCTGATCCCTCTTTCTGCAGCTCCAGGCTAGATCTGATGAGACCACCACCTCCCAGGTACACCTCACCCTCATGGTCTTTGTGACTTCCCACTTACAAAAGGAACATGAAATCCACAGGAATTATTTTTTTCTACAGCCCAGATCCTACATTTAAGTTCCTTTAAGAGTTGTTACAGAGGCCTCTGGTTGTCTTGGAGAAAAAACAACTAAAAGCAGTTATGAACAAACACTAACACACACACAGATTCTCTGCATTTCTAGATTTCCCTTCAAGCTCATAATTCTCTGAATCTCCCATACTCAAATATCCTTCATAGTCTCTCTTTCTCTTAATCAGATTTTCTCCTAAAATAGCTTCTGACAAGTAACTCCTAGTCCCTCTTAAATGTTGATTCCCACAACTCTTTTTCCAGTGACACTGTCTTTTGTGGCCTAATAACTCAACTTGCAAATAAGATCCTCAAATTTCGGCATCTGTCATCCCTTATATCTCTCTCCATAAAAATCACAAAATAGTCTAATGGCAAGGGGTTTTTTTTGAGCTATATCAGACTCCCATGGGTTAGGGATGGCCTTCTTTCTTTTCATGTACATGTTCTTTTCATGTTCATCCAGTACAGGTGAACCTAGATCTTTCACTGACATATCTCATGCTATGACAATTCAAATAATTTCCAACATTTACACACTTGTAAGGGTAAGAATCATTACCACAGAAAATTCATCTTCTCGCTATTAGGAAAGCCAGTGACACCCAGAACATACTGGAAAGTGCTTACCTTTAAATAGTAATTACCATACAGGACAAGTATGCAAGCAACCAAGCAATTGCCAGTTTAATAAATGCTGTCATATCTAAGGACACAAATCCTTGAGCAGCCATGCAGTGATGCTCAGGTGAACTGGACAAACCCCTAGGAATAGCCAAGAAGTTGCAGTTTACTGAGGAATTTGATATTTAATGCATACAGCTTCCAAAAGAATAATACCTCCAACCCTTCATTGTTCCTTGTCCTGCTTTAAAATGCTCCTCATAAAGACAAAAGACTACTATGCCTTGATGAAGGCAGAGTGATGTGAACAGATGCTGTCCAAGCTGGCCTAACACAGATCCATTGGTGCAACTCAAGCCTGATCTAGTATGCAAAATCCCTAACTTTCCCCGAGCAAAACCTTTACTTGGCATTGATCAACTCTGAAGAAGGATGAAACAAAATTAGAAACCTCATGCTCACATTGGACATAATCTGGACTCAAACACAAGACGAACAAATAAAAACCACTACAACTTGGCTTAATGAGTTAGATTTACCATCCCAAGGAAAGCAGAAATGTGATGAGTTAAATTAAGAACTAAATTCATCCTTAAAGAATAAAGAGCAGCAAAATCTTGTTAGAAAAATCATTATGAACTTCGAGCTACATATGAAAGCATCAAACAATAACTCCTTTGTAGCCTCTATAGACTTTGTTTCTATGGACACCTGGACACATAAAACTTGGACATAGAACCTTTGAAGTTTTCTTTAAGCACTAAACATGAACAGTCTTTTGAGAAAAAAAAAAGCTCTGAAGATTTTTTTTTTATTATAGGAAAAAATGGATCAGTATATTTATGCTCTGTGTAAAAAGCAACTATGAATGTAAATGACTGAACAGGGATATAAGTCTATAAAACACCAATTTCTGAGGAAAATTACGTTTTATGTAATGGTTCAATTTCCATAAAATTGTAAAAACTGCCATAAAACCAAATGGACTTCTGAAATCGAAGCTTGCTTATTGTCATGTGACAGATGGCTCTGGCTGCTTGGCAGAGAGCAAACAGCTACCTAGCTGGTCCTCGCTGACCTCAGAGAGAATCATTTTGGTCTGGTTTTTATTTAACAAGCCCAGTTGCATTTAAGTATCTTTACGACAGCTAGTAAGTCATCCATGTGCAATTACATTGAGGAGGTCAAAAGGAAGTAATAGTGATGAGCCCAACAGATGACACAGCTCGGCAATCTCAACAGTATTGCACTATGTAAAATTACAGCGCACTGAAACACCAAATGAGTCCAGCAGTACTTTTGTGCCCACAGAAACAATGAATTAGGACTCTATAATGAAAACAACAGTGATAATCATTGGGAATTACACTGGCCTCGAATTATGAATTGAATAAACAGGCTGCAGGTCTCAGAACTGCCAGTTTCACTGTACAACCCAAAGCAAAACATCTGTCCATGTGAAGAGAGTGTATTTCTCATTGCTGACCATGGCAGTATTACTTTTTAGACAGCTCCTGTATCTATTCATAATCATACTGTGCTCCCAGCACCAAAATACCAGCACAGTGCTGATTGTTAGAGGATATCATGGAAAGCAGAGATGTCCTGAACAAGAGGGTAAGTACCTTCTCCCAGGAATGAGACTCCACAGTATGCCAGCCTGGCATAATTCCATATTATTTATGGAATAATTATAATAATTATTTCATATTATTTATGGAATTCCATATTATTTATGGAATAAAGACTTTTCATTCTTGCTGCTGTCTAAAATGAAGAACAGATCCCATATTTGATCCCACTCCACTTGTGTCAGTGTCATTAAAGAGCAGCCAATACAGTTTGACTGAAAAATGTCAGTTGTGAAAACAACCATTAACCAAAACTTCAGCCCAAATCCGCACTTAGCCCGGACGCACATTATACTTACAGACTTAGACTACTTATTCCAAATAAACATACTAAGATTTAACACAGAATGAGTGGTTCAATAAGTCAAGTTGTAAGCGTTCATAGCTACTTCAGAGGTCATCCTCCCTCACTGCATCTCCTGCTGTAGATAACCAGAAGTCACAAGTACATTCAGGTTTTGACTTTTGTCAACACTTGCCTGTTGTGTCTGGACTCCACATGCTTCACCCTTTCTGAGCCCTGCTGTTTTAGTGACATTAAGAAACTAGCGATTTGATGATTTCACATCATTTTGCCTCTCCCTGCCTCAACTCACACTTTGATGACTATCACAGTTTCATCCGGAACTGGTAGGAAGAGGTTCCTGGGTAGTTTTCCTAAGCTTTTATCAAATTCAGGAGTTCTGGCTCCTGGCAGCCTGTGGATAAGACAAACTCTTCCAGCTGTCTCCAACACAATACCATCTTACTGTCCTTTATAATAAAATTTCAAAATACAGACAAATATAAACATTACAGAGTTTCTATGCTGCCATTGCAAAAACAAACAGGCTTTAAGACAAGGTTAAATGATTTACAGCAGAAACTTGCAGAGAAAAGATAAATCACCTTTTTCTCTTAACACAATGCTGTACAGTCATCTTCGTCTTTTCTTACCAGCTGCCATTTCCACACAGGCATGAAATGCTCTTATTACGCTAAGGAGCAGAAAGGATCAAGATCTTCAACCTGGCAGTCTTCTATCAACAATAGAAGAAAAAGATACAAAGACCACGAGTCCAACACGATGTCACTAACTACTAGTAAGAATGGCAACATGGTGCTTTAGTGTTAACAAAAGAAGTCAGGGAAGACCTATGTTCATTTTACTTAAGTATGAACTCAAGTAGCTGATAACTCATCCCTGACAGTATAAAAAGAAGGGTGATGCATGACAGTTCTGCATAATACTTGACAGCAGATGAAGTGAGGGGAATGAGAATAGCTGCCTGTGCAGGTGGTGGGCATGGGAAGGACAATTTTGCCCTAATGCAACTGCCCAGTTGTGTCACCAAAGTGGGACAAGGCAAGGAGGAATATATCACAGTGTCATGAAACAAATGTGAAGTCATAAAGTATCTGTTTAAATTCTTCATTCTCTCCACGTAGAAGGCTCTGTCTGGCACTGTTACCACAGATACTCCAGTTTATCTTCTCCATTGTGTAGTTAAATAAATTTTAGCTAAATTAAAATAATGCAATTAACTAAAGAGTAAAACAATCACAGCACTTGAGCCAAAGCAGTTTAAGAGATTATCAACTATGTAGCTAGAATGTGAAACCTATGTATATATGCCCCCACTAAATGGCAATATTAAGTGTGCTGGCTTGAACCACCACTGTGGGGGATTTACACTAACATGTTTTACTCCATGCTGTAAGACTGGGGAGCCCATACCATTAGCTGTCTTATCTCAGGAAAGGTAGCATTACTTTCCAACTAAGCAAGCAATAGCTTCCTCAACTACCTTGCCTCGATGGCACCATGGTGGATATCCTAATTCTAAAAGCTCACTAAATGTTACACTTCTGAGCAAGAAATTGGTATATACAGAGGACAGTTGCTAGCACAATTATTTTTAATGCATCCTTCTTTTTATGAGACATATTTGAATTGAGATTAGTTATGTTATCAGTTTTGTTGTGCAAAGGGGTTTTGCTGGGTTTAGTTGCCATAGTTAAAAACAAACAAAAAGCCAAACCCCAAAACCATCGCCCCAACTGTCTGCTCCATTTCATTGTCAGGGGTTCCTGTCCCCAAAACAGTAAGGGGAGAATAAGATCCCTGGTTTTATCTCACTTGCTCTGGCTCACAACATAGCTTGAACAGCTGCCAAAGGTGGGCCTGCCTGAATGCTGAGCTGAGACATGTTTCCAGGTCGGTAGAATGGTGACCGCAGAGCAGCAGGACAGTAGACCAGGCAGGGCAGCAGACTCCCCTGCAGCAAGCACCTCAGAGCCTTAGGCATGAGCTCACAGCCTTTTGTCATTAAAAGGTAGAGATAAAGAGGTAGAAAGCTGAAAAGATAAAACTTTCATCAAAGAAGCAAGCCCACAGCAAAGGCAGAGCCTGTCCTTCTGTAAACACAAAATCTGCTGAATTCCCAAAGAAGAAATCCTTTTTCCTATAGAAAGTAGAAAGTAAAGAATTTCATTTGGATCGGAGAGCACTCTGAAAGACAAACCGTCTGTTTCTCTTTGTAACTCTCTAATACAGCAGAGATTGACCTTTGCATCCTCATTTTGATGCTTATCTTGAACAAACAGCCTAGAAGTCAATGTCTATTGAGAAAAAATTAGTGAAGTGACTTTTGTCTAAAAGTGCAGAGCAAGTCCTAGGGAAAAAATGTAATAAATATGGTCCAGCAGCTGTGGCTAAATGTTAACCAGCTTTGTGATGCTGTGTTTATTTGGCCATTAAAATGCTAGCTCAGACAAGTTAAACTTCAGTCTTGAATTACATGATCGAGTCTTTTAGGGAGAAAGTGATCTTTGTAGCTTCTGCTATCTCAAAATATGTTGCATTTTAGTATTAGCAGAAGAGAAAACATTTGTTTATTTTATACTTGCGTCATCTTTTTGCTTTTATCTCGTGGGCGAGTTTAGCGTTCAAGGAATGGATACCACTGACTGAAGGCAATCGTATTGAATGCAAGGGCTCTGACAAACTTCTGGGCAGTGAACCTTACACCCAGCTTACAGCACCACCACTTCTGCAGTCTTGGCTTCAGCTGAACAGACAGTCATATCAAACTGTGTGCAAACTGGCAACTGACAACCCAGCTTTCAATTGTGATCTAACTGGGCTGTGAACTGGGTAATTTTTCCTCTCCTTTTCTCTTTGACTATGGGAAGAAAATCATAAAGTGCTATTATCACATGGTAATTTTCATAATAAATATGCACAGGTTACAAATAAAGCATTTTAAACTTAACGAAGCAGTGTGTTTTCTTTTAGAGGTTTCAAGCTAAAACTCTTCAGACATTTTTGCTGATGCACAGCTAATTACATCAGTGCTTTGCATTTGCCATTGCACAGCTACCATGAACAAGGTGTGCCTTAAAATTAGATGTTGCAGCCCTTACACTTAACCTGATTAGGTCAATAATTTAAATATTAACACAGTTACGGAAATGCAGGCAGACAGATTCTTGTTAAACAAGAAGTCATTACATACTCTTACATTGTATTCTTTTCAAAGCACAATGTTTTCAGGTGCAGAACAAGCACCTGGATGTCTGCCACAACACACTGCCTTTTGCTCCTATACCCAACATGGTTGTCAATCTTACAACTTTGTCCTCCAGAACAAGGTAACTGAGTCACAGTGCAAGCTTAATCACGTCACAACACAAAGATGATGTGATGATCTCATTACTGTTCCAGGAAAAGGAATAAACTCAATTACTATTGACACCAGCAAATCCAGCTTTCAGCAAAGACCTACAAAGGCCCTCACCACATAACAGAGAGAACAAGTAACATGAGTGGCACTCTATTAAGGAAACTATTATTGTAAGTCAGACAGTGACAATGAGACTTTTAAAGAAAGTCTCAGCACTTTGTCAGAAGATTTTTGAATTCTGAAGGAGATTTGAAGTTCAAGTGATCCTTTTATGGTAAGGTTGAGGTACCTGGAAGTTACCTTTATGCTATGTTAAAATCATTTTTTACATTAAAGAAGAAATTTATTACACTATTTCAAGCACTCAACCCAATCTAAATTGGCTAGGATGTTAATTTTGAAGCTCTTCACCCCTTTTTTTAAACTGTATTTGGATTACTCTCTAGCATAGTATCAGACATGTAGAAACAAACCCTAAAATTACTAAATCTGACTTAAAAAGAATACCTGCCTGATCAAAGCTCACCTGTGTTGCTTTTTTTAGTTTGGGTTTGTGCTTTTTTTGATACAAATAACTCACAGGAAAAGTCTTATCTTCTGAGAGTTGCAGTTAAAACTGATTGCTTATAAAGATTTGAAGAATGATTGGGATTATCATTCTAAAGCAGCACCCAGGGGAACTGGGTGGATCAAGGGATTGCTAATGAGATATTGAGTTTTTCACATCCAAACTGCTGATTTAAATTCAACCCATCACAAAGATCCTCAATTGGTGGACATCTGATGAACTGTAAAAAATGAGGTGATGTTCTCACTCTATTCTTAGAAGATTTATCTTTTAAAAGCAGTAGAGCACTGAACTGCCAGGAAAATCATCACTCTTTGCAGTGAAACCAAGACACGAATTGACAATGAAACAATTTAAGTTAACTTTTATTCCTCAAGGCAGCAATATAAAACAGGGCTTTGGCTTTCTGGATCGGTCTTACTTTCTCCAACCTGCTCAAAATAGGAGTTTCAGCCTCTAAGACTACTACAGTAAATTCAAATAAAACATTTTAATCAGGTAAAAATTACTATTTAAGTTTCAGAGTAGCTATATAGGGCTTTAATGACTTATAATTTACAGAAAGGGCAGTGGTAGATGTTAATGAGTGACTCAGATGACTTTCTATTATGCTTTTCTGCAGGAGCAGTCATTATCACATGTCAGTTGTTCAGAACATAGCACTCGCTAGTCCTCCCTCTCATTTAATAAAAGCCAATTAATCACTTCCAATCATTTAAGAACTCAGTGAATTCAGAGCCTAGTTTCACTCATCAATTACAGTAAATGCATCATTTTAATTAACTTACTAGTCATCGCTGTTCTACAGACATTTTGTTTGTTTGAACATACTTCAGCCTATGAACTGTTTGCAACTCTATTACTGTGATTCTTGATTTACTAATGGGATTTATGACAGATCAATTGTATGACATATTACTGTTTCTCTTTGCTGGGTCAGATTGAGAGTCCACATCCTAGGCCTAAACCTCTTAGCTCTTGGCACATCACATGACTATTGATCTCAAATGGATACCATGCAAACCAGTACAAGCAGATGGACTGACCCTACCTGCACATGAATCAGTGGGTTGGGCACACATTAATTGACACAGCAGGAGCAGAGCCTGTTTCCCTTACACAGCCTTCTTCCCTCTTTCCTTCCTCCCAAAAAGTACTCCTTTCACCCCACAGCTGAAGCCCCTTCTCCCTGCAAGAACCTTCCTCACTTACTACTCGCATGCATGAGGGGAATCCACCAGAGCTATCAGGGCAGGACCCAGACATGTGCTGGTGGCACTGTATAGAATGAGGAAGACTAGATAAGTTCTTTGGTGTGTCTTTCAAAGGATCTCTCTACCCAGTTCATTTCTCTACAAGAGAAAACAGCTTCTTCCTGCACTAGGTCCTAGGACAAATCCAGACAGACTGCCCCTTGGACCAGAAAGAAGTCCCTTTAAATAATGGAAGCTGATGATCATCCACAGATGTTTCCCTCCATGGCACTATCAAAAAGCTCATGCAGGTTCTAAGATGCCCCCTTACACCTGGTATGCACAGCTGGCCAAAGCTACCAAACACAAGACAGGTTCCTTAGCAAGGATAGTGAGAGATGCTACAATGTGTGGAAAAGGGTAGAGAAAAATACCATTTCTTCTCCTGTTAATCCTTTCTTACCCTCTTTCCCCCATGCACTGTCTTCTGGATCTAGCTCGTTCCAAAGCAAATGTTGCCAGCCATTCCTCCACAAACACCCATGAGCGGGTGCTGGAAATTTGCCCCAGGGAACAAAATCAGCAAACTTAATTCATGGCAGGGGGCAGGACTCCTTCACCTCATTAGAGGAAGTCATTGATGCATCCACAGCCCCATCTCCCAAGACAGGCTGTATGTAGAGACAGTGATATAAAAAGGTAACAACCACCATCATCAGCACTCTCAGGGAGGCTTTGAAGAATTCTTGGATATGGCCCTCTGGGACATGGCTGGTGAGAAAGAAGAGACCACCTTAGCAGATGCCAAGAGAAAAATCCATTCTGAAGATACAAGTACCTGGCTACCACCTTTCCAGAAAATCAAGGTCTTGGGTCTGATTCGTGTCACCCAAGGAAGGGATGATCCCCTGCCTTCCCATTAGGTTTTTCTTTAGTTGCTGAGGCAAGACCAGCACTGTCTTCTCTTCCCTGCCTAAACCTCTCCTACAGCTCCAGGTATGACCAGCCTCCATGCTGACCACTGGTGGCTAATTCCACAGGGCTTGGCAAGTGCCAGAAAAGGTGTACATAGAGAGCCCTTTCTTCTTGCATTTCCTGTGGATCTGTAAAAGGGGTGTCATTCTCTTCCATGAGGCTGCTAACATGCTTCTTGGTACCCTTTTAATTTTTCAAGGAATAGATGCGTGCGTACGCTCCAATTTCCCTCCCAAAGAAGCTCAATGTGTGATCAGAGAAATGTGCCTCAGGGCCAGTGGTCTTTCTCAACCCAGACTTTACACTTGTTCTTCTATCACTCAATACACTAGGGTGGGTAAGGCAGGTGCCTTTAGGCTCCACAATACTTTGCACTAGACATCAGCTTGTCACAGCTTTCCACCAACTTACCTTTTTCATGTTGCTGCAGTACAAGGACTGGAACACACCTTCTCTACACTCCAGCACCTGCGCTATGAGGAAAAGATATTTCCTTCCTATCAAACCCAAACTTCCAAAAGGCCTCCATAAAGCCTATGTCCTCTGGCAGGCTATTGTAACAATGACCATAGGCTGACCTTAGCCCAAATTAAGAACTTATGACCATTAGCAACAACAGGTAGTAGTCAATGAAAAAGAGATTGACCAGCCACAGGTGAGCCCCTTACTCATTTCTGGCCTCATGGACATTTTTCTTGGACCAATTTCTGCAAGCTTCAAGACCTGCGTAATAGTTAGGAGGATTTTTCTCTATATACATTATTCAGCATTTATCATTACTGAATATTATCTGCAATTCTGTCACCCATTCAATCAATACTTTGATTTGTCTGCAACCCTTCATGATCAGCCTTAGTTTTGAATCATTCTGTATCATCAAAAATCCTTGTCATAGCAGTCTTCATCTCTTTTTCAGGCAATTTATGAATGCCTTGCAGAGCAAAGATCCCGGTGGGCTTACAACAGTAATCTACATTTATGGTGCAATACTAGCCATTTATTATCTTCTATCATTTAAGCTGCTATTAATCTGTGAGAAGTCATGGCAGCTGAGCTGCTCTAGGAAGTTCTACTGCGAAGCCTTAAGAAATGTCTTTTCAAACTCCCAGCCCACTATATCAAATGGGTTACAATTCTTCACACACTATTGGCTCCCCTGAAGGAACCAGAGAAATATGACTTCCCTCTACTGACATCATATTGACATTGTTACCTGCTATTTTTATCTTTCTGTTTACCCTTCCTTTCCATATTATCATACCTAACAGTTCAGCCTTACAGGAGTCAGACTTAATTGTCAGAATGATCCCTGGAGCCCTTTTAAACATCTTAGTACAGATTATGGTTTACCTAAATAGGTTGCATATCACAACTACAGGCTGAACAATTTATTGGACAATTACCATAGGGACCAGCTGACCTATTACTACTCACTTGATTAAACTGTCCCAAAATCTCTTTTTGTAATACCTTAACACATTTTAGGCAATTTTAGATACACAAAACCAGACTGAGAAGACTAAACTGTGTAACTTAAGAGAGGCAAAAATCAAAAGTCTGGAAAGTGACTTGTGAAATAAGTGCAAGACTTCCCTTCTTCTTGTCTTCAGAGGAATACTTCATGTGCCAGTCTAGAAAATGAAGTCTGATGCAAAGATACAGTAGTTTCTAAAACCTTTGTAAATAATGATGAATGACTATCTTCATTGCAGATGATGTATGTTCATTTGATGAACTGATATGCTACTAATGAGGACTATCTGTTAGAATGAAGACTGGCATCTTTGTGTCTCATGAGACAAGTTTTTAAAAAGTACACACCTTGGAGTGTAACCTAGACAACTGACCTTGCTAAATAACACATACTCCTCAACTTAGTAGAGCAACACAAACAATGATCTAAGTTACCACCATGCATTTCCAATGAACTTTTCTTAGCACCTCAGTATTTATGGACATGAACATTCTAAGACAGACAGCAAACTGTAGACATTAGGAAGCCCTCTGATGGACATCTCACCTGGAGGCAAGCTATCTCATCACCTTAAAATTATTTCTTATGATTTCCCTTGAAACATTTCCTGGATAAAGCTCTCAGAGACGAGACACTTACTAATTGTGCTCATCCTCTATCACATTTCCATCCAAAAATTTCACACACCAGAGGGACTATCCTCAAAACTGGTGTTCAGACATTTCTTGTATGGTGCCATTTCTGAGTTTGCTCATAAAAACAGAAATGAGAAGCTTTTGAAGAGCAAATTCCCATGTATTTGTAGCATATATATGACAAGCACACAAATATATCATAGTAACATATCTAGCTTTAGACTCTGAGAACAAATTATAGGTGTATTTGTTCTTGTTTAATGTGAGCACCACCAGGAAGCACTTTCTAAAAGGAAAGAAGAGAATAATTTTGTGATGGGTGTAGACTAGAGGAGTTCCCTGAAAAGATGGTCAGAGCCAAGAAAAGTAAAATCTTTCTTCATTTTCTAAATGACACAAAGGCTTCCAATAAAGACATTATATAAGTGGAATAATATTATTGCCATAGGAGATGCTGGTGCAGTAAAGCTAGGATATGATAGTATTTCAATGTTAAATAGAAATCACACCTTTAGAGTTCAGAGACTAATAAAACACAGGAAGTTAAAATTAGAAAACGTTGCAAACACATCTGGGAACATAACCAAAATAGTCTTGAGAACAGTGTGCTTACCATATTAGTGGAGGAAAATTTGCATAATTAAAAGGCATTGACAATTTACGCAATGCAGGTGAAGGAGCAAGAACATCATTGCGTTATAATTAGGAGAACTATTTGTCAGTCTCATTTTAAATTGGATTCAGAAATTTCAGACACATCAGTGGCATTTATATGAGTAAAAGTTACTGAAACAACCATATTTAAAACACATTAGGGCCACTAACTTGTAGTAAACCAAAGACTGTCAAGTATGTTGCCAACCAACACTGCGGGGCAAAAATGAGGGCAAGTCTTAGAGGCTGTGGGACAGAAAGTGCTAGATTAGGGGAAATGTCAGAGAGTGGTTAGGGTATGGAAATAGACAGCTGATGGGTACATCAGTGCAAATACCAGACTGCTAACAAGAAAGTCTCCTGGGTGAGACTGCCCTAAGAACAAGTTGGAAACTGGCAATAGGGAGAGCATGGAGAGAGAAGCAAATGGAGGCTATGGCCTTTGCCTTCCTAGATCATAGGAGAGGATTTAATTAGTGGTTAGGATTATCCACAGAGCAGCTTCTCCCATGGAGAGCAGGGGTATTTGAAAATAGGACAATGGCATTTTAGTAGGGCACAACAGCTGAGAAAGGATTCTCCAGTGAAAAGAGAACACTGGTTCACAGCTTCTCTTCTCCCTCCTCATTTTGAATGAACTCAGATCTTGGAAACTGAGTTGCTGCCTGCAGTCGAGTTTGTTTACATGGCTGACTGACAGGAGATAATATTTCTTTACATCTCTCTTTTCAGAAGCCTGCAGCAACAGATGGATTTTGCAGCATAATCTAAAGGTCAACAACTTCTGACCAGCAAACTAATGGAGAACAGATCAGACTGCAGCAAGTGCAGCACTGGGGAAACCTAATTAAAAATTATGTTCTTATTTGACCAGTGTTTCAGAATTGCAAAAGGACAGGGAGAATACCTGAGGCACCTAAGATATGTTTAAATCAATAAATGTTTTTTTCTATGCATAAATGTAAATCACATGCCAAATTCACTAGTTGCAAGACACAATACATAACAATCAATTTCTCCATCAGTTAGAAGTCTTTTTTAAGAAGTCTTTTAAGCACATTTTAGAAGTCTTTTAAGCACATTTAAGCACATTTTAAGCACATTTTAGAAGTCTTTTAAGCACATTAAAGAATTCTGAGCTCAACAGGACAAAGCAGTGGATTTTGTAGTGATGTATCTGAAATGGCTGAGAATTATTTCACGAATTATAAATTTGAACAAAAAGCAAACAACCAAACCAATCAACCCAATGTAAGGCTGTCACATGGACATTTTGAAGCACTTATGATTAATCAAGACTCTCAAGTTGAAAACTTTGAAATGCCCTGCTCCTCTCTGAATGAGAAAACTGGTTCAACCCTGCCACACTGCTCAGCTGCCCTCACTTTCATAAAAATTTCTTCAATTGCCCAAGGCTGCATCCCTCAGCTACTGAATATCTGTCAAACTCAGAGACACTAAACAAATACGGCCCATCCTTAACAGTAATGCATACAACTACAGCACCTAATTCAGAGTAACTGAAAGATCAGTCAGAAACCATTTTCATAGCCTTTCAGCAAGAAATCATTCCAGTCTGGCAGTTTGTAACATGGGCAACTGGTTGGTACCGCCAGTTGTTCTTATTATTCCACAGCAGAGACCATCAAGCAATGAAACAAGTGCAGTTGTTGAAGCACTGCATTGCCTTTAAATTGACAGGCCGAGATGAAAGATCCCTACAAACCTGTAGGTTCTATTTGATTTTATAAGTCAACTTGAGGGAAGTCAGTGTCCTTGATGTCACGTTGAGTGTGACACAAGCACTGACTTTTAGATACGAATTCTACACATATATGGATGCAGCATATGAAGTAGCAAAGCCCAAATCATTGGTTACAACACTGGCAGTAAATTCAGCTATTATGTCCTTGACAATTAATTCTGTAGTTAAAGTTGCAGAACTACTCTTTGATTATTACGCTCCTCTTCTACACATGCTTTTCTGAATATGCCATATAGGAAGATGCATTCCCAGTTTTAAGAGACTTCTGAGAGTTTTTAAGACTGATTAAAGCATTTAACTAAGTTTTCAGCTGCAGACTGTTAAACTGAACACAGAAAATACACATGGAGGAAAGGAAGTGCATATTTTAAAGAGCTGGCTAAAAGACAGCATTTTGCCCCAGAGGTTGATTTGATTCCATGAGACGATGAAGAAGACCAACTAGTGGGAATTCAAACATTAGATCACAATAAATCAACAAACATGAAAACATTAGCTGAGGCATTAAATTTACATTTTCCAGACCATTGGCTCTGGTGACCCAGAATATATTGGGAAATTCAAAGTTCTACTGTCAGTTCTGTAGCTCTGTTTCAATTTTAGCCCAAAGCAAGAATCATGAAATGCAGGCTCTCACTTCACTCTTTTGCTCTCTACTGGAACACACTTATTTTTAGGCATGGCATACTTAAAGTCTTATTACACATAGGAGTGGGGAAGATAAGGTCCAGGCTCTGTCTCAGATTGGGATGATGCACGCAGTGTTTAAATGGAAATAGCAGCTGTTGGGGGGACAGTACAGTCAGCTGCTTAGCCATGAGAAGCTTTAGCATACTCACAGAGAACAGAATTTTCAGATATTTTTTTCTAATACAGAAGAAATCTTTACTGAGCACATAACAAGCTGCCACTTTTTTAAGAGTTTCAAGGTTTAAAAAGCATTACAAACAGGAGAAAGTTTCAAGGGATGGCAAAACCCACATTGTCAAAACATAAGTCAAATTCTTGCCACAGGGAGTAAGTTTTGAGAAAAGCAGAGTTTAAAAAAAATCAACATTTTTAAAACTATGACCAGATATTAATAACAACATAATACCTCTTAATAATCTTCCAGAAAACCGAAAATTTCATCAAGTATAGCTTAGGAAAATTTCAACCTGAAGCCAACACCTATTATGAAAAATCACAGGGGAAGTATCCCAAAGTTACAGGCAACTGTTGCACAATGGAAAAAGTCAGAAAACCCCAATAATAAGCAACCACAAGTGCCATATTAATCCCTGTCTATGGCACAAGGGAAAAGAAAAAATACATACTTGGCTGTCTTTTGCCTAACATGCTTTTAGCATGCTCTGTCTCACTAGCATCATCACAGTGCTTCTCCTATGAATTGTGCTGCCTGTAAATGACTTCCCAGGATACTTTTGTTTGTCTTCCCTGTCTCCGTATTATTTTAGAAACCATACTAGAATAACACTGTTGACAGATGGTTAAATATGTCTGTTGCTACCACAGTTTTGATCACAGCGCACAAAGGCTGTAAAGCACATCCTGCCCACTACTGTTCGTAGAATCACAGAATCAACCTGGTTGGAAGAGACCTCAAAGATCATTGAGTCCAACCCTACCGTGGTTACTAGACCATGGCACTAAGTGCCACATCCAGTCTCAGCTTGAAAACCTTCAGGGATGGTGAATCCACCACCTCCCTGGGCAGCACATTCCAATGCCTGATTACTCTCACTCAGCCCCACCAAGTAGACCCAATGGGACACACTTAGAAATTTTTCCCTTTTTCTACCCCAGTTGAACAATGGTTCTCCTGGACTTCTAACTTTACTTTCCTTGTAGGAAATTCAGATAAATCAAAGTCACCATAATGAGCAAGATAGTGATGGGAATGAATATTGCTTGAGAGTCATACTCTCAAGCAATAACAAATCGCTTACAAAATATTTGTAGTAATACAAACAGAACACAGTAAAAATATAGATTCTAGGTTTTCTCATAATAAATTACTATGATCAAACATCTCGAGTTGCAAAAATATTGTACAGATACAGTTCCAAATCCACTCACACCTCCTTGTTTCAACTGGACATTATGTTACGAGGCTACGCTGATTTGTTTTATTGATACTGCATTATTAAAAGTTTCTCCCTCGTAACTTCAGCTTAGCTGGGACTAAGGGGCAGAAGACCTTGTTACTGATGCACACCCTGAGTGGCCATCCCTCTCCCATCTTTCCAAGCAAACTCAGACATGAAGTTTGGTCTTCAAAAATTTCTTTAACAAAATTATTTTCCTTTGGATCAAGTTTCTCATGTTGTTGCTAATAGTGGCCTCATCAATGTAATTTTAAACAAAAAATAGTTACTACAGTTACTGGGATATTAGATAGGTTTTAAGGTCATAGAATAAACTAGAATTAATACAGAAACTTTTTAATTTTTTCTGCATGAGATTTACTTATTTTTAGAAACCACATTAAATTCACATGGATCTCGACCTGATATTTTTTCTTTCAGATAGATTTTTAGATAGATTTTTTCTTTTCTCTGAAACCATATCCATTAATACTACTATCACATACAGGAGAATTGAGTAAGATGAATAATAAGTTTGGTCAAGGATTTACACCTATACTAGGCAGGAAAAATATACCCATCTCACTAGTTAGTCCTATAGTATGCAAATTACCCTAACAATAGCAAACAATTTTCTTTAGTCATTCATTCATTCATTCTCCTATACAACAACCTTTCTATTTATCAAGATAAATGAAGGAGCTGAGCTACAATTCTTCAGGGAAAATTTAATAACCCCTTTTAAGTAAATTTTGATTTTGAACCATAGTGCCATACAACATTGGTACCAGCATTCTGCACCATGTCAAAACAAGTTCCAATTAACACAGGCTGTGATTTATTTTCCAATTCTAAAGCTGCAGAGGTAGATGCTAACTAGTTCTCTCTTTATATCTGCTTGACTGAAGATAAATAATTAAGGTAACTTTCTACCTTCTGTCACTGGAAAACACAGTTTTTGTCACTTTACCACAATGGATTGCTTCTAACACTGCTATCAAATTGCTTATGGCAAATTCTTTATATATTCATTGGAAGGTGGGGTTTTTTTCCTTGTCAAGGACTATTAACTAAGGATGACAGGTCTTAAAATAAAACAGTCCAAAAGGTATCATTTTTGTTACCTGTGGTTTTCAGGAAGACTTCTAAGACACCAAACACCTTCACACATTAAAACCTTCTGGTATAACTGGCAGAGGTGATGTTTTCTAAAGCATCATATTCACAGTTTAAAAAAATCCTATCTATTCTCATACTTACAGTAACTGAGAAAGAAAAGAAAAAGGTTTATTGTGCAACTAAACCACCTAAATACTGCATTAGTAAAGGCAGAAACTGTGCAGATGTGATGCTTAGGGTCATGGTTTAGTGGTGGCCTTGATTGTCTTAGGTTAACGGTTTGACTATCTTAATAGTCTTTTCCAACCGAAATGATTCTATGATTCACAGATATAACAGTCATTAATAATATTTATTTATATTCTTGACAGTGGCCAAAGGTCTGGCTTACAAGAACTGGGCCACAGCACACAAGGCAAAGTATAGATGTGGCAAGTTCTGTGGAACTAAGACCAGGAACAAAGTAGAGAGGGAAAAACCCAATCCAAACCAATCAGTTATGGAGAGTAGAAGCAAAATGCTTGCTTAACCGTAACAAAATAGCATGGTAATTAGGCTAAGAACATATTCAAGTTGTCAATTGCACAGATAAACTAAGTCAAGGCAATTAAACATTTTGCTTTGCATGGTGGTGAAACTTCTTTTGTTTTGAGCATGGGCATATCGCTACCACACAAGATACAACAACACACAATTGCACTGTGGCACTTTTACTGGAAAAGTACATTCATGATTGTCCTTTACATCAGCAGAATTATTCTTAGTTTTTCTCTAGTCAAAGAAGGGGCAAAATAATGTTTTTAAGTTTCTCATTTCATCAGTGACTTGTTTTAACAAATAAGTAAATAAAGAGTTGGAAGATCAGACAATCTGGGGTGAATGGAAGGTTATAATATAGGTTGTTTCATCTCTAGGACAATATTAATGGTGGAATGAATATGAACAGGCATCCTTCATTCATTGCTATCTGTCAGCCACCCAGTTCTCGATCACTTTAGCATCAGGTCAAAAATGAACATCTAATACATCTTATCCAAGCCCCCCCCCCCACCCCCCCCCATTTTCAGAGTTGAAAGAAAGCGTTTGCATGATATGATTGTTAACATTGGCTTTAAATATTAAACCCCTTAAATTGCAAAAAAGACTGAAAACCAAACAAAAACAGCGCTCTTTAAAACAGCCAATAATAAGTTCCTTCTCTGAGCAAGAATGAAGCATTGCAGAGCTGGAAATGAAACACCGAGATAGAAGTGCAGAGTCTCAAAAAGCAAAGACCACTAAACTCTGCAGAACAGTGTCACTCTCTGTGCAGCTGTATTGCTCATAGCTTATCCTTCTCCTTCAATGAACTGAACATGGCTCACCATCAAGACCTGATCTAGCTCCAAGCAAAATGACCTACCCATAAACAAGATGAAAGTAACTGCTAATTGAACTTAAAATTAACTGATGATTCTGAAATTTCAAGGGTCCAAATACATAGCCAAAAATGTTTCTTTCCTGATACATGAAACAAAAAAAAGAAAAAGAGAAAATAGACTTTAGATAAAAATATACAGAAAACAAGGTGCTCTCATGAACCTTTTCCCCATATCCATGAGTAGCAATTTTAGAGTTGGGACTCAGACCAGGACAATTTCACCAAGAAGAATGGCAATGTCTGAAGGACTAATGGCTCTGCAAACATGGACCAGCTGTTTCCACAATCAAATAACCACAACCTCTTTTTTACTACCTGTGAGGAAGACACACAAAAAGAGGAATCTCAAAGGTAGGAACAGTGCTGCAGTTTTGGTTATTTCTTTGAGATGTGCTTGCTCACAGTTATGCAGTGGGTTGATTCTTCGTAATTTAGATTTTAATTTACTTTAAAACTTTTCCCTTCAGTGTATTTAATGAGCACAGTAAGACTACAAAATGTGTATTAGTCAGCTAATACACCCACGCCCTGGGTGTGTTATAGCCCTCAGCAACAGTGCTGCCCCAGTACATGCAAGATGTATGCACACTGGCTGACAGAAACACACCTCGTTGTGTGTTACTGCTTACATAAGACAGGATTTAGCATATGTAACTGTATATTAATGACACACCTTGATACATTGTTAAACTGGAAACTATGGCTGTACTCCATCAGAGGCTTAGGTGTGTGCTGTATTACATGGAGAAAAAAATTAATTAAGAAATCCTGAATTCTTGCTGGCAGTAGCTGTAGCGATATGCTGGGAACAAGAGACCGCACTCCTCACTGACCTACATGGAGCAAGAACTGCGACAGCCTACTAAAAAATGCTGAATGCCTCTCGGACAGAATCTCTAGCCTCAAACGTGTTACGATGATAGGATTAGTTTAGAACGAAAAAAAAATCCCCATTCCCCCTTAGACTGTGTGCTCTGCATCGCTGTAAAACAGCCTGAGCCAGAGCTGCGGGCGAGGAGCCTTTCTCACCTCACCCCCCTAGCCAACCTCCCCAGTGCCAGCGCTGGCATTTGTGCAATCAGATGGTGAGAAATCAGGGATGCGATCTGGCCAACCCCTCCCATGCTTTTTTCCCTAGGTTAGTTTTACAGTTTACCACTCACGCTCACACTGGCACCAGAGAGGCGGCAGAAACACATGGCTGGGACCTCCCTTTTTGACGCCAGCCCACACACAGGCTGGCTCACAGCAATCGCGAAAATGTATCATTAACAATGCTGGCAAGAACCTGCCCCGAAGTTGCCTTGCCCTAGTGACTATTTTCATCTGAGCGCGGAGTTAAGGCAGCTCTCCGCTCTGGAGCTGAGCTGTTCCCCTGCTGGCAAACCTCCCTCCAGCCTGCACTGCAGCAGAGCTGCCTCTAACACAGCAACGCGAAGTGCCGAGACCAGCTCTGATCCAGCCACTGACATTTTAATACAGATTTTTATTCATTGCCCCATTTTCAATATCTGATACTTTCCCCTCTAAGCCCATTAACCAAGCTCTCTGTGACTGTTTATCCCCTTCATGCATCAAGCTTACCCACCAGGAAAGTTTTGCCTCCAGCTGCCAGAGCTCCATCAGTTCTCCTACCAGGTCCATTTGAAAGAAGTAGTAAGGTGTTAATTAGGATGTTAATGGCTACAGAAACACCTTTTTTTTCCCCCCTCCATTTCAAGGAAGAAACTGCTGGAAACAGCATTCCTTGCAGAAGTGTTAGACTGCATAAAAAATTTAACGAACAAAAATGCCTTTATTTGGCACACAGTGTAGATAGTCTTTGGCTCCCAACGGCTCCAAAACCCCAATTCTGTTTATTTCTTTCTTTCACATTTTATTTGGAACCATCGAATTGTGGGGGAAAAAAAAGTATATATTTTCTCAGTGCCTTTGAGTGACAGAAATTTTTTTTTTAATCTTTAAAATTTATTCCATACCAGAGTGCATCTTCACAACGAGAAAACGGTTGTGTTAATGTGTGAAGTAACATGTGGTTTCACAAGCCAGCTGAGCCAACCTCGCATCCCTCTGCTGCAGAAAGAGGCTTCCTCCTCTCCCTTCTTCCCTGCTGAGTCTACCCAGTGCCAGCCCACAGCCCTGCGAGCTCTGGCACTTGTCTGATACCTCTGAGCTCAGTTAACTCACTAAACTGACATAAAGCTGTTCACTTTTTTTGCTGGGTTCATTTTCTGCCAGTTGGGTGATCTGAACCAGCTGAAAGAGGGGGCAGCACAAAGTGCAGGAAAAGCAGTGGGAAACGTGTACCTGGGGGATTCTTCCTTTTCAACAGCATCAAGCTGCTAAAATGGCTCAGGCATCTTGTGAAACCTCACCCTAAGGGCACAGCTTTACTAAATCGCTTGATACAAATTATGACTTTGCCATTACAAAAAAGAGATGGGTCCTAGCAGTCATCCAATCTCACATTAAATGAATTCAGCTTGCTAAATTGGCAGAAAACTACCTGGGGTGGCAGCTGCTCTTTGCTAGGTCAGCAAGCAGAACTGGCACATCTGGTCCATGAGCACAGAAGCTGATGTGAGGCAAAGACAGAACTGTGTGGCAGAGGAGGGAAGGAAGAGAAGAGCCAGGGAGAAGAGTGAGCCCACTCCCTTTCAGCTGCTGTGAGAGCTGAAATCTTGTGAAATCACACTCTGGTTTATGAAAACTCCTAGCATAAAACCACCCCTTATTTCTCCACTCCTGTTAACAGATAACTGTGAAGCTACTGTTCTCCCAAAGTCTTTATTATAAACTTGTTGATTTATGTAGAAGCTAAAAACTGTGTTTCTTTTTTAATCAAAATTTTAATTTCATGTGATATCCAGTCTAACAGTCACTGCAAAAATAGATGCAGTGATTTGAGATACTGCTGTACACCAGACTGTGTTACTGTTCTCCCAGCTTGATGATTTAATCATGACTGTTCTTCATTCAGTGCAGTACGAAATTGTCACGGCAAGTTCAAATTAGCCTCAGCAGCAATTTATATTAAGCAGAGAAGGAAATTCTGGTTGTAATGTGAAAATAATTTTTGGAGATGTCAAATGGATAGGAAAGCTTGAATTCCAACACTGCAGTTGGAACTGGGTGGATAGGTCCCCTCAAAGTCATGGCAGCACACCAATATCCTGCCAAATATACAGCACAGGTTGTTTTTTTTAAACCAGCATCTTTCTAAATGCTGGTTTGGTTTTAATTTTCACTAGCTAGTGTTTTAAAAACATTTATCTCTCTTGGGTGGGAGTTCTGGGATTTGTTTTTTGTTTCTTTTTCAATGGATCAGGTTATTTGGATCCTTACACATTATGTTACAGCTAGATGGAGAGGAGAGTGCATTTGTCAGGTGGCTGGTGTCACTCAGAGATTTGAGGCAGCTGGTACCTTTGCCAACAAAAAAAGGTTTTTCTCTCAGCATATGCTACATCAGTACTAGGGAGGTTTGCACCACACTGTACCAACCCAGTTAGAGCAGCACATTTGTAAGTGTGGCATGACAAGACCTCAGAGTACCCTGTTCTGACATGAAATATGCTCATGGGATAGAGGGATATTTTTCCATTACTTCGATTGAAACATACTCCTATCTTTGGCTTTTGGTTTCTCATGTCTATTTTCTGATCTATTTTGATAAAAGCCTGTTAGAAAAGACATTATACAGAAATTTCAGATCAAATTTGCAGAAATAGATGCAGTGATAAATAAACAATGGAGTTCATGAAATCTGATCCATGACAAATACAAACTTGTGACCTGTTTCTGGTTCTGGCAGATGACTTGTCCTACAAAAAGCTGTTGAAATTCTGAGCATTCACATCTGAACTCCACTCCAAACTTAATTTAAACTTCAGCTTTAAGAAATCTGGATTATTACCTCATCTTTACTTTTAACTACTAATAAGCAAGTAACTTTATGGATTGCTACATCTGACAAATTATTAAATATTTCAGCTATTTTCTAAGTGAAATGAAATCTACATGTGTTTCTTTAGTTCCCATCTCCTTTCACTGGAATGAATATCTTTCCCTGTATTGGTATTACTTCCTTTAAATAACATGATAACTCATCCTTTCTCATCTTCTCAGAGTACAAAATAAATCATTACGTTGTTTTAGTCTACTCTTTCCTAAGGAATATAGTTCTCACACATCTAATCCTTTTGAGTAACTAAAATCCTCGAGCCTTTGAATCATTCTGGTTTTGTAATACTTCTCTGTAATAATAAAACCAGGATGCAGGCACTGACTCCCCTAATTCACATTCTGACACTTGTATTGGTGCAGGAAACCGTGCACTATTGTATTTGGACTCGATTGTTCACAGACATGCAAGTATTTCACTTTGGAAGTTACAGTATTGTTACCTTTCTTTAAAAAATATTGTTCACTGAAGCACTAAGTTAAGAAAAAATACTGAATGGAAAGGAATGAAAATAAATTATTTCTCCAAAGAAGGTAATCACAGAGCTAAGCATTATCTATGGAGAGAAAGAAAATCCCAAGTACCGATAGGGCTTGTCAGAGTTACTTCAATGTGCCTGATTTTTTATAAACACTAACCTACAATTTCCTGACATCCTAAATTATATGTTTCTGAGAAGAGTACAGTTTGACTACAGTGTGTCATACATACAAAGTCCTTGCTGAGTGAACAGAAGAACATGTTTAATGCTATTATGACAGGCTAGAAAAAAAATCCTTACAAAATAAGTCCTCTAAATAAAAAAAAATCCCAGAGTTTGGTCTAGAGAAGGTATTTGGCACAACCTCAGTTTAGACTCAACCTTAGTTCCCAGTCTCCATTATTACCTCCACCAGAAAGGCCTCAATAATCAGTTAAAAAAAAGCATCAACAGGGGAAAATCCTCTGGATCCCAGAGGGCTGCAAAAGACCTGACTGCAATCCAAGAGGATGGAAAATAACCAAACCAAATATTTTGACCAGAATTAAGCATTAATGCTTAGGCAGCTTCCAGAAAGAGCTATGATTCAATGGAGTTCAAAATCAAATATTAGAGGAGGAAAATAGTTTTTAAGTTTATTATGCAAACCAGATATTTTCTATGCAAATTCAGGCACTGAACTTCTGTAATCTGAATTTTAAAACATAGGTTGATGCCTTGATTGTAAATGGTGTTTGTTTTTTCTTCCTGAATGTCATGTTAAATTACGGTGTGCATATGCAGGGTGTGTGGGTGGAATGGACTGGCAGAAGGAAGAATTAATTCTTGGGGAAAAAAAAAAAGGCTTTGTTTTTCTAAGGGCATGGTTAAGAAGAATAATATAACACTTTCAATAAAAATGGAGCTAACCACTGCTTGTAAACACATCACTGTGCAAATGAAGAAACATTGCTTGTTAAGTACTGACAATATTTGACTCAGCCCATGCATATAACCTACTCAGCTGGGCTTGCTGGCTTCAGTCCCAGCCTTCTCACCTAAGTGGCTATATTCTCTCCATGGGGATAGCAGGGTGCCTCACAAGTCAATATCGACAATCTTCAGATTGGCCTTCTGAACACATTTCCGCGATTAATTCCTACATGTAAATCCATTATTAAAGTGCAACTTAGATATATTGACCAAAATGCTTGGCTTCTGTAATTCCCATTTTGCCTTATCAACCAGAGTGGTGCAACAGCTCTTAAATACCTTTTATATTTAAAACTCTACTGTAGACCTAATGTGTATTTTCAGTTTACAAATCTGTGACACAGATTAATGAGGAGAGGATGGAAAGTCACAGCACACTTCTTAATAGAGCAAACTCTCCTGGTCCCTGTCTTGATATTTGCAGCCATAGCTTTCTTTCAATATTATGAAGTAGCAGTTGGTCTGGATATTTGAAAATTAGGAACACTGAGCTTGTGGGCCTAATCGGACAAGAGAGTGAGAAAACCCAAAGTCTAATAACTTCAATAGAATGTTGATGTTCCCCACTTCTTGCATTTTTTTGACTAATACAGTAGCACTTCTTAGCTTGCACAAACTGGGGCAGCTCTGCTGTGTCAGTAACACTTTGTTAATTTACACCAGATCAGCCTTTCTTAGTCTAATGAACAATAAACAAGAAAGTCTGTTTTATGATGCATCTCTGTCTTGGAAGATTGTTATGAGGTTAATTGTACAAAAAAACAACAGCACTGTGCTACTGGAAAAAAAGAGATGATCAAGTTTCTCATATTTATGCAACAACTTCTCAAAATACAAATTAAACCCTAGTTTGCATCTCAATTGTCAGACTAAGATGAAGGTATCTCATCATGAAATCTGTTTGTAACACAGATAACAGTATTACTGTTCTGCAGTGCACAGAATTTGATGAATGCCTTTTCTGGAATAGTTTTTAACGCTTCATCCCATCAGAATATGCACTAAAATCTCTCCCCTGTAACAGTCATACCATTCTGCAAAAAGATGCCATAATGGTATAAGCGTAAGAGAGCATAGAGGACTGTGTTAATATTTGCTGACCTTTCAGGTTTACTGAAATCACATTGCTTCAATTTCCTTGAAAAAATGGTATTTTGGATCAATATGTGAGTTTGACCTCAATGGTTATTTGTAATTTCCTACTGAAAGTACAGAAAAATTTCGTCTTGCTAAGTTTCATCTTCTTGCATGCTAATAGTATTCCAATAATTGAATTGACAACAACAGCATCTATAAAGATTAGTATTCTATATACATTAGCTGAACACCAGTTTTGTACAACTTCTTCCATCCCTTAAACCAAATTGCTCTAAATTTCTTTTTAAGATAGCATTAGTTTCTGTGGTCACATTCTAGGATTAGGAATCAGAAATTTTTTTTCCAGTTCTATCACTAGCCATCTTGGCTAAAACAACCAAAGATGACAGAGTAAAATCAAAATAATTGACAGAAGCCTCGGTATGTAATACTAGTTTAAACAATTTTGTTGCTTCAAACTGGTCATATCTTCTAAAAAACATCAGGCTCTAAAGGTAAGAATACAGAAAAAGATGCTTGGAAGTGAGATAAACAGAAACCAAATTAGTTTCACTTTTCTGAGCAGAAAATGGAGCAGGTTAAAGTTATTAAGACCAAAAATAACCTTTCAGGTTAGTATGCTTTCAGTAGACAATACTGGCTGCTTTTAACAAAAGAAAATAAAACTTAGATGGGTCAGAAGTCAGTGATGGGTTTGGGACTTACCCAATTTAAAGTCTTACAAATAAAAATCTGAAACTGTCACCCAAAAGCAATACAGGGTGAATCTGCAGGCGGTTGCTGTTCTCTGTCTTGTCCACACACTAATCGAGCTGCCTCATTCTGCACCAGTGGCAGCCCATCACTACAGCACTAGGAACCTAAGCATCTGAATTGGAGTATTTCCTTAGGATTGTGGTCAGATTTGGAATTGTACTAGTAGTGTCTGTTTCTAACAAAGACAGGAAGCCTAAGGAAAGGCTACACAACAAAAGGTGTGCTTTCTCAGGTGTGTGTTGAACAAGCAACAAGATGTTGATACATAAAATTTGATCCCTCTGTTCCCAAGGATGGGTTGTTTTCTCAGCCTGTGTCTGCAGGCAGAGACTAAAACTGACTCACATATTCCCACTACAGTTGTCTTGAGCAAGTTTAGAAACGTTCCTTTGCTACTTCTTTCCTCAAACCTAACACAATGTAGTATTTTGCTGTAAAGTTCAGTTTCTGCTCAGAGTACATGCAGTAGTGCTCTGGGCAATTCAGTTCCTCTGGAATTTAATGCAGCAAGGTGCAGCAGTCTGGAAGAAAGCTCTGCAGCAGCCACAGGCCAGCTGTGACCCATGGACAGCTCAAACACAGCACTACCCAAAGAAATACATCATGTGGAAGTTGACGGTCGTAGAGGGGTGCTGAGCCCCATTCTCTGCACAATGAACCATGGATCACCACCTATTGTTAGGATTACTCAGCATTTATGTAGGAGCTGGAAGAGGTTTAAGGCTATGATAAATACATTGGTATTCTATGTTTAAAGGCAAGAAGAAACCCTCTCTACTGACGTACAGTAGCGTGAAATAGCTGAATGAACAAGTCTACCCGTGACTCTAAATGGGGCAGACAGGTGGTTTCACATTATTACCTTGTGAATATATAGATAAAATACAGATATTTTAATACAGATATTTTACAGAAATGCTTCTCTCGTAATAAGATCAATTGTTTTCATGGGCAAACCACTGTTTGGTTTTCCATGGCAAAATTTCACCCTGCCAAAGCCCCAGTGAACTCTCCAGTTTTCATTTGCAGTAATATCGGCACATACACAGTAATATATTTTGCTTAGAATCCACTAGTTAAGGCCCAAAAAAGTTCATCTAGAAACAAATGACCATTTTTTTGACTAATGACAGGAATAGGAGAAGGAGTTTGAAAGTTATTGAAGATTCATCTAATTATTAACACAGATTAATTGGTGATGTGTGCTCTCCTTGATATAAGAACCACATAATACTAATGAAACAAAACTGAGCTTTGAACATCTCCAACAGTCTTCTGCACTTCAATCTTTTCTATGAGGCATCTTAGCATATTGTTTATAAACATAATTTTTGTTTCAAATTTGACTGAATTTCATAAAGGACAAATGTTTAAAATAAATACAGAAATGAAATAAAATTTTCATTTAGGATTAAAACTTTCTATTTTCTGCTAAAACTCCTTCTCTGCTAAAACTTTTTCCCTGTAATTACATTTCATTTGGTTGATCCCATTCCCTCCTCAGTGTTTTTCTTTGATCAATAAACGAATGCTAGTTAAACATACATAAAAATCATGGTCATTAAGTTAGAAAGGCAGACTTGCCAAATTCAACTATGTACACTAAATATTTTCTTCCCATAAGTTGTGTTCAGCTTTACAGCTAAGTTAAGGCTAAAAAAACTTCAGAGCTAAGGTATCTGTATTAGGTATGTAAAGGGAACATCTTTTGTCTTAAATATTTTTAAACTACGAATTACAATACTATGACAACTATTCTGGCATTCAAAAAAAAAAGACAGTGAACTGCTAAAAATACAAGCTGTCACAAACCCATTAATTTCCTTTCTTGAAACTTTTCATACTCGCATGAACACTGTTTGCCTAACAGATATCAGCTTCACTAAAGAGAAACATTATTTGTTTTATAAATAGCCACTGCAAAAGATGTATTTGACTCACATTACATCCTATCAATATTCATTGCTGCTGCCACAAGAGCTGTAAGAAAATAAACAGTGGCTTTGAGTTTCATTACCAGTTCTTAAGTTTGAACCAAAGACTACTTATCTGCACCTTCAATATGACAAAATATTTCAGGACAGTATCTTATTTTTGCTTTGATATGATTGTTCATCCAGACTAAAGGATAAGGAAATAAGAGGGTTAGAACTATGAGACTCCCTTTCCAGTGACACTGCAAACATGCACACTACCAAAGGATGTGCTTCTTGAGAGATGTGCATGAAACTTCTCATAACACCATACCATGTTGCTCTCTCATATGTAACTAATTCTACACACTGGAGTGGAAGCACACCAATCAACATCAGCTATATTTGAGAGCAGAGGTACATTTTGAGGAGTTAAAAAAGAATAAATCACTCTAATAGAATAAAAAAACCCATAAAATAAAAAATATGAATTCAAGTGAGAAGTAGAAGATACTAGATCACCTTTTAATTCACACTATTTAAAATTCAAGCTTCCAAGATGTCTAATTCTTTGCTTCAATGGCACTATCAAATCCGTTTTCTTTTCTGAAAATTGCAGGATGCCACTGCACTTTTTGAGTATCATATCTGTCTCATTTCTGCATGAGGAAGGGATAGCACAAATCCCTGCCAAGAAATTCTGTTATTCAAGGTTAAGCTCAGATGCTCTTGCATAGGGATATTTCTACCTGTCTTCTATCTTGCCTCACCTCTTTCTTCCTTCTTTGCTTTAGGTCACACTCAGTTTTAACCTTATGATTAAACTGTCATGAGTGAGCGATTTGTACCATGTTAAAACTATGGGGGTTTTAAACCTCAGTTTTCAAATGTGAGAACATCAAAACATTTGTGACTTTTTTACTCTGTGACTTCACAGGAGTGTGTAATGATCATTATGAGCTGTTTCAGATTTTAAAATTAATAATCAGATTTAACCTAAAGATGCAATGGTAAAAGCACCATCAGAGGGCAAAACACTAGTGGTGTCACTCAGAAGTTTCTGCCCACATATTCAGCTCAATGGTTTTGAGACTAGAGAGGAATTAGAAGAGTGCTATAAGGAAATTATTATGTATTATATGGTATAAATCTAGAAAATTATTGACACCTGTAATTATGTAACTAGAAACACCACAATTTTTGCATTAGAATATCAAGATATTCTTACATAAATTGTTTTATGTAAATGAAATAATAATTTATGAGAACATAACCCATTTAAATCAATGTCAATGATATCACATTTAGATAAAAAGAAATAGCAGAAATGTGACACTAAAATGAGAAGTGATTAATCTAGACCATAGTTGTAAATGCAACTCATCATTTAAACTGAATTTAAATCATCATACAGGGCAGTGAGAATTTACAGTACTTTGGAAACTTTTCTCCAAAGGAAATCACAGCAGAAGTAACAAAAAGCAGAGAGACACCTTTCCTCAGCAACACCCAAATAAGAAAATTACTTCCTGCATACTGAAGGCAGCAGGAAGCATTCAATTGCTGTACATGCTGGGTTGACTACTACCATACCTCTGGTAGTATCTGCACACTTCCCAAACAAGAGTTTGCTACTTTTCCATCTCAAGCAAAAGTAACAAGTGAGGTGGTGGACATGTAATGAAACTTTTTACAGACATTAGCAAGCTGAAGGAAAGAAATTTTGCTTCCCATTAGGCAAGTCAGAAGAAAACACTTAAGAACAGTTCTTTCTGTTGACATTAACAAACCTGAAACATATATTTTAAGTCTTAATTTTGATAGTGACCAAAGTGCTTGTTCATTCATTCATCCTGTTTCTGTCCCAGAAAACCAAACTAATATTCTGGTCAAAGTCACAGACTATATCTATGCACAGTGCTAAGTATGAGAAATGAAACCCTCTAGACAGAAATAATGATGACAGCTACAAGAGACATGCAGTCAGCACAAAAGCTGAGCAAGTCGATACCTATCTTCTCACAAAGTCCACACAATAGCTAGACTTGCACATAGTGACAGCAGAAAGATATATGAAATTAATAGGACCAGTATTTCCTCTGACTGGAGAACAACGTGAGCCATCCTGGCACAAGTCAATAATGCTGGTATGTCAGTCCCTAGGTACACTGAAGACATGATGGCCCTATTTCACTCCTGAAAGCAGAAAACCTTTCAGCTTAGAAAGGTTCCCAGACCTTTCTTTTATATCTTCTTATTGGGACTTGCTAACAGCTCCTCTATGCTTGTTCACATCTCCAGGCCAGACAGAAATAAGGGCCTTGCTTTGGCTTCCTTCAGGATGTTGTGTGTCAGCAGGGCACTAATGACAGACAGAACTTTTGCTTTCCTTTTTGTAGGCTCTGAAATAACCCACATGCAGTTACAGGAGCTGGAAAAGTATTTCACTGTATTTCACTGTGACCTTCCCCCATAGTTTATCTATGCCAAGGAACATAAAGCTGAAACTCTCAATAATGAGTCTACCACTACAAGAGATCCTTAAATACAGAAACTAAAACTAACCACTATAGTGCAGAAATCACTTTTTAGAATGACAACATTAGGAAAAAAAATACACATACTTTTTTCTGACAGGTCTCAAGTTGTTTATTTGTAGATGCACTGAAGCTGTCCAAATAAAGCAGCAAAATAATCTACATAAATCACCTTAGGTGCTATACATAAACAACACTTACTGCAAGGAATAAAGAAAAAATCAAAACCCAAACAAACACAAAACAATATAAAGATGAGACAAGGAAGTAATTTTTTTCTGTTGGTATATAATCTTACTTCCAGATCTAGTTCTTAAACAAAGATTATCTCAGATATATTTTTTCTTTGTATATTTTGCAATCAAACTGGTTTAGACATCCCCAATAATGAAGGCGTTGCTACTATTATTATAAAGTCATATAAAAGTAGGTGAGCAGCTGTAGCCTAATAAACACAGAGCTGAACAAAGGAAACTGCTGACAAGCTGCAATCTTGTTTTAATGTAAATTCTCATGTGTTCACATCATATTTTAATTGTACACAACAATAAATAAGCTTCTGTCACTAGCAGTTTCTCATAAATGGGCTAATGCTAATTATGCCTCTATATTCAACCACGTGGTTTTAGTGAAAAGATTAATGTCAGGAAAATAACACAAAAGTAATGAGCCTTGCAAGCCATTTGAGTGGCAGAAAATATTATACTTTTCTTGACTTGATTTTTCCAGTTTTATATGAAAGCTGTGACAACTCTCTCATAAAGCATCTCAATATTTCAAACATTATATCTAGCAATGAATTATGGAAGAAATATATAACCCATTTCCCTAAATTTCTCTTCAGGATTGTTGCAGTGATGAACTGAAAGCCAAAATGTGCAACTCCAGAACTGTAACTGAATTTAAAGATTGGTCTTTCCTACATCTGGAAATATATAATTAAGTATGGACAACAACTTCCCCTTCTCTTCTGGCCTTTGTTCTGCAGCTGGCATTAGGAAATGTTTGTTTGGCCTGAAATAATTTGTACTAGTCTGACAAAGTTAGATACAGCATCTAAAATAATGATGGTCCAGGGAACAATTAAGAAGAAAGAGCCCTTTGAGACACTCAAGTGCTACCAACTTGCTTCTTTTTATCAGACTAATCCTTCAAGTTACATGTCTTCAGTTTCCAGTCAAAATCAAAACTGTACCAAGTACCCTATAAACATACAGCTTGAGGAACAAAGGTGATGCTTGCATTATGAGGTGGTTCCTAAACAGACACATCCTTTCTGTACTGCTGGGGTGGTATCAGGTCTGGCTGGAGCACATCCCATTCTTCCTGCAGAAGAGTGGGAGATACATCACTGTCCATCAAAGGGGAGAGCAGAAAGGTACATGTGAGGTACCACAACCTCCAACCTCTTTTGTTTCTCTCTGCTGGAACAGAAAGACAGCAAGCTGAAACCCAGTAAGCTGGGGAGCTGGATCAATGCAGCGCTACAGGAGAGACAGGCTGTACAGAGCAGGATACAAGATTCATATCACACAAAAATCATTATATTCAATAGTCTCAAAATCTAATGTGTTTTGTATTGTTTGGGAATTACATTCAGACCTGCAGTGCTGGCAAGATACTCAGTTAGTGTTCATCACTGCTTTATATTTCTCACCTCTACTCATTTCAGGACAGTGCTATTTTTCTTTCTCTTTACACGTATTCAGCAGTAGCCAATGCTGCTCCTTTCATATTCCAATCCATATCCTGCCACTGTCCTCTGCACCTTGCCTGACTCCCAGATGTCCCAGAGTCACTAAATCACTGTCAGAGAGATCACATTTGCATTCTACTTTCTCATCCAAGTTCAAGTAAAAGTATCATCATTTTTTAAGTCCTTGAAGTACTCTACAAGGTATTAGGCAAAAGTTACATAAAAAAATCCTGGCAGATTAATGTTTGGCTGCTATTATTTTCTATTAGACATAGACAAATCCAGTTTGCCTTGTTTCAAAGCCATTTGAACTTTGTGGGTCAAAAGCTTGATTAGATCCTTACTAGGTTCATCTCCCATTTAAAACAGTTTGTCAAAAGGGGAGCAAGGAAAAAGACACAGATACAAGCTTTAAAAACCAAACCCCTACTGATGTTACTTTTGCTTTCAGGAAGACTATCAGGCTTCCCACAAAGTTTAGTCTCATAGCACAGAATCCTATTTCACTACTTCTTTTTTTTTTTTTTCTTGAAATGTAAAGCTGAAGGAACTTAAATTCAAATGGAATAAACATTTTAAAACAAAATACAGTGGAATTTCTGCTCCTCCATCAGTTCTTTGGTCTCTTCTTTCAATCATTTTGTAAGAGAAATAAAGGAGTAGAACTTAAAGTTCCTAATGCTTTGGGATGCCGAGTCAGAGAAACTTTTGTAGGCCTACATTAATGAGTAAGCAATTAGCACTTCCAGGAAATTATATTTCCTTCAGAGTCTGTGCCACTAAATTTGGAAAATTAAGGTATTTCATATCCTAGCAATTAAAAAAGCTTTTAGCCATTATGTAGATGAAAATACTAAAAACCAGGAGAAATTATAATTTAATGAGAAAACTTAAAAGGACTACAGAACAGTATATAAGCCTAATAGGTGTACACATACAAACACATAACAGTATGTTAATGCAATTAAGTGCTCTTGAGATCATAAATAGTTATGCAAAACTGAAGTATGAAGCTGCAAGAAGGAAAAGAAGACGTTGAAATCTGCAGTAGTCAAAATCTAAGAAAAGAGTAGGCATTTTAACATTGTCCAATCTCCAACATCCATTCCCACAAAGCTTTCAGTTTCATTTAGAAGAAAAAAGTGAGGTTCAAGAAGAAACAGGAACATCTGGTTCAGGAACTGAGCAGATAAGCAAAAACATACAAGTAGAGGTAGAAATGTAGAATAAAAGACATGTTAATAAAAGGATCCTAAGAAATATAACGGTGAAGGTGATATAAAGATTAGAAAACACTGTAAAATCATTCATGATTAAATAACATCATTTTCAAAATGCAATATATATTTCATTTTAGAGCTACAATTACATGAATAAATGGCATGAGCATCTCTCTGATGTCATCAGAGCTCCTCAGTGGAGTAACAGTCCACTTGAGCAATCCTGAGGGCTTATTATTTAAGTCTTCCAATGACAGCTGGAAGTTGTTTTTCAGCAATAAGAATTTTCCTCACCAAACTAAAAGAAATATTGCCATATTAGTAGAGTCAAGGTCTCATGTAACTGACTGATATATGGTGCACAAACTACACCTGTCTTAGAGCTACTGACTTTGAAAATAAATATTGTGTAACATTTCATAAATATACCCCCATTTATACTGCACATACATAAACTGTACTAATGGTTTAAAATTACTCTTTATAAACCACAATTCCTTTTAAGTTTTATGTAAACTTATGGTTTATCACATATGCTAAAAATTACCTTTTATAATATTTAAATACTGGTAGCACTTTGAAGAAAAGGAGAATTATGAGGATGTGTTAATATACTAATTTCCACGGGAACTATTTGATTGTAAAAGACTAACATGACTTTGATTCTAACTCTAATCTGCTTTGGGAAGACTCTTGCTCTAATGATAATAAGCAACACACAGCTACTCACTAAGGACTCTTAGATAACATTTTAGGGCTGGCTAAGTGCTGCTTTACCAGTAAGTTCTGCACAGCTTTTCAGCTCCAGCACTCAGGACAAGCAGCACTGTGCCCAGGCTCCCTTAGGAAATTCTGTCTTTATATCTCCCCAAAGAAACCTCTGCCCAGAGAACACACAGAGAGCCCTGTGCCAGCACTTCCCTGGAAATGTTTGCCTCTTACATGAAAAGCCACAAACGAATCATTCAGTCAGAATGAGCACAAGGTATTCTACCTCTATTCTTTCTTCTTTAAGTGATGAAATGGGAAAATAATAAATTGTAGTTACAAATAACGGAGTTGTAAAACATTAGTCTGGTGGACTCCACACCTCACATCACATCATATATACATGGCAGACTGTTATATGCAAATTTCATTTAGCACAGGTGAGGCAGGTTTTAAGAAAAATGATCTTTTTCTGATGCAGTTCTAATATGCAGTAAGTGTGTTAATTATCATTTCCAAGGATTTACAGCATAAAGATCAGATTTTCACCCACAAGGTACAGTATTATGCACTGTGGAACATACCATTTTGACTTTTCAACATATACTGGGGTTTTGCTCTACAGCAGTTCTCTTGCAATTAAGTACATCAATCTAATTCCATAAGAAAATTATTTTAAATCAGTGGAGCTACTGGATACTCTAAAACTACATGCACTTCTTGATCCATTTCTAATGAACACTACATATTTCTGGAAGAAGTACTCTTTTATTGATATTAAAGGACTTAGGTAATCATCTGTTTTTGACAAGACTGAGGATTGCGTGTCAACTTCATTGCTCTTAAAATGCCCCCTAAGCAATCTAAACCAGTAAGTTGTATAAGCAGAGTAGAGCTGGTAAGCAAATAGTGAGATATTCTTATGCTGCATCATATGAGCTCATCAACTAGGCATTGCATCCCAGAGAAAGCATCTGGTGTGTGAAATTTAGGACAGTAATTCACAGCCCATAGAACACTACATCACCATGAATTACATTTGTTATAAATTTATAATGATGTTCATATGAAAACATTACATTTTAATAGTTTAAAGAAGTGACAGCACTGGACACTTTATAAATGTTTAACTAGAAGGGTCTTCATAATTTAAAATGTTGATGTTACATCACTGAAGATGCAGGGTTGAAACTGTTTGAACTTGGAGAAGGGCATCAGTTACTGTAGGAATTTATAGAAAGCCTAACCTCAATGCACATAACTGTTATTTTTAAACATAACCTTGTTTCAGAACACTTACATGAATCACAGAACCATCTGAAATTGTGCAACACCATGTTCATAAAGCCCAGATATGGTCATCATTGCCAGGAATTAGCATGTGAGCATGGGCCTGCTGTTGAAGAACCTTAAAAGTATGTACTTGTTGTTAATGAATACATTAACCAACCACCAGATGCATGAGATACCCAGAGAAAAAAGCTTAAGTATTTTGTTTTATTTCATTGTATGTATGTTTTGACTGGTGCTTCTGAAATAATTTTCATCTTTGGTCTTTCCAACAATCTCTAACTCCTTAAACACTGCCTTCCTTTTGCTCTATATGGGCATATTGCTTGGTCTCACTACCAGAACCAGCATACCTTGGGTTGCATTTATGTCACTGTTTTTACTCTCAATTTCCATCTGACAGACAACTTGTATCTGAAATGCCCTGTCAGCCCATTTGTCTCCGTTGCCTAATTCACGTGCCTTAGAGCCTTCTATCTTCAGAGCCTGATTGCCAAGGACTATCCAACTATATTCCCTGTTTATCTGCATCCACATACAGGCTATTAAAATCAAGCTCTGTGCGACCTGCAGATTTGCTCATGGCAAGATTTTTGAAAACACCTGCTTTTCAGCAGTGGTCCAGCCTTACAAGATGAAGAGGGTAAGGATCTAGAAAAAGTGAAACATAGGTAATGTTTGTTAGATGCCCTGTTCAAGTGCAGAAGATGAAATATATTTTTTAAAAAATACTTTTCAAAAATAATTTTAATGTTTCAATAGATAGAAACATTGACAAGGGAAATAAGGGAGCCCTGAGGATTAACAAAGAGGGTACGTCAAGACCTTTTATTCTGACTGTCTGCTGCTGGGTGATTTAGTAGCCAAAGGAAGGAATACTCCTTTCCAGTAGCGAATCTAATTCCTAAATTAGATTTCATCCTGGTAAAGATGGGTGATTTAGTAGCCAAAGGAAGGAACACTCCTTTCCAGTAGGGAATCTAATTCCTACATTAGATTTCATCCTGGTAAAGGGTGGTTAAAATTTTACTTACACAATGAAATGTAACAGACTATTTTACCTTTAGTAAACTTGTCAGAAAGGTGACTGAGACACACTAGATGTAATGAAAAAGGGAGATGTTGTTGAAAGGTTTGCAACCTAAGTTTGCAAAAAGTCACAGTGAAGCTGCTTTTTACTCATCTCTCATCTTCATCATGGGCAACCAAAACCTTCCAAAGCTCTTTTAGTTTCTGGTAACAGATTCACATGAAGACTATATGAAGACAGGATTTTAAGAGACTCCTGTGACCCTAAGAATTTAAATTGGAAATAAAAACTAAGATACCTTTGTATTAGTAATCAGGAGCAACTAGTTAAATCTCCATACCTGCTTACACAGAACTGATAGTTGCCCAAAGATCTGTTTTATCCAGAATGGTCATCTTTGAGTCAAATTATTTCCTGTTAGGGAGAGTCACTTTCAGGCCATTCCTTGATCCTATTTTGAATACAGGAAACAAGCTGGATTGTTCTCTGGAGCAAGAAATTAATTTTTACTATGCTTGCACAGAGCTTATCACAATGAGGTCCTGGTCTACAGCGCTAATGAAATTCAGTTATAATAATAGTGCAAGCAGCACCTACACCTCATATGCTCCCATTAATGCTACAGAATGTGGAAATATGTGCAACCTGATATTAACATTCAAGCTGAGACAAGAGTTTTAATAACACAGTCCTATTTGATTGGTGTCGATAGATTCTCTTAAGCAAAATGTTATCTGAGGACCACGATTACTGTTCTGATTTTACCCCAGGTTATATGAAACCTAGTACTTTTAATAGAACAGGCCTTTGGACTCTGGTGATCAGGTGAAAAAATATCTCAGCTTAGATCCAATTAAAATGAAATTTTAATTCTCACAGTTAAGAATTTCTGGACACTTTGAGTTAAGAATATCCCAAGTCATATACAAAAAGCAAATACACTGTATTTGTGGTTATAGGTACACAAGGATACAAATTACCACATAAAGTGAATTAGTAGCCTTCATGTTTACCACTCTAGTCTTCTCAACCACAGAACTGATTCTATTCTACATGTCATTTGAAGCAGCAAGTGTAGTCACAGAAGTACAAAATTCACACTGCTGAAGAGGATTCTGACACAGACAGCAATAAGTGATCCTATAAGCCTGGACAATCCTATTGAGATTTAAATATTTGCCTTTTCTCAGAGAAGAAATAAGCAGAGCATTCCTATACCATCTAGTGCTTTGAGTCAAAAAATAGCAAAGTTTTCCACTATCTGATATCAGCCACAGAACTTCTGGACAGGATCAAAAGTGACAAGACAGAAGAAGATAAGAATTCTAGTGACTGCATCAGTGACTGAGAGTTACCCATAGATACTCATTCTGTTTCTGTTCTTAAGACAGAAGGATAAATACCGGGAAAAAACCCACCAGTACACAAGTTTAGAAAGCGGTGCTTAAGAATTCTTGCCAACAGAAAGAAGGATATTTTAAAAATCCAAAAGAGAAATGAAAAGGGAGGCTAATCAGAAACTGAAAAGGCTTATTAAAATTCTTTCAGTGTTCTAACCAAGTGTGTAAATCTAAATACCTAAATATTCTTCCTTCTCCTCCAGTAGAAACCATAGAATGCAAATGTCAAAAACAGAGAAAGTCAAGGGACAGTGCTAACATATTGTACTTCTACTCAGCATCCTGAAAACACTCCATCAGTTACATGAAGTATAAATGCACCTGAATTTAGCCCTTTACAAGCTACATAAGCCAAGCACACAGGTAAAACATGCACATGCCTCTAGAGTGAAACACTATATAACCATTTCAGATTAAACCGGAAAATTCTTCTCAGACCTATTGAGAAAATTTGTGCCTGGGATTTCAATACACAAAATCTAATTAGTCAAGGTAAAAATAACCATGTATACGACCATAAAGAATGCCATGGGATCTCAAATGTTAATCATCACCAGCATCCCTCTCACGTCTGGATATCGTAAAAAAACCAACCCTGAGTGTGCAAACAGAGGGAGCTTCCCCACACAGCCAGAAGGGTGAAGGTACATTTTCCTTCCCATATATCTGTTTCAAAGGATTTTGAGCAACTTGTCCTGTTATGATCTTCATAATGTATCTTAATGCTGGTTAGCTTTGTTCTCTTGGGGGGGATCTTAAGCTGTTTGTATCTAATAAAATACTCCATCTTAATATATATATAGTAATAATGTCTTAAGAACATTACTCTTGTAGACAGAAACCAATAAAAGAAGGTCTATAAAGAAGGGATGCAGGTTTGGTACCAATTTGAAAACAAGAGATTAACACTAATGAAGGACAGAAATTGTTCTTATACAAGCCACTTGAATTTTAAAAATATGTATAGTTTAAGGAAAACACATATAACAAATTGTGTGTTTATAGTGAGTATACCTCCCTATACATATCACCAACCCACAAGCGAGTATGAACACAACAGTCTAACAAGCATGTCTGTTATAAAATTATTCCTCAGAGCAATGGAATATTATGGATTACCTTAGCAATTAATGAAATTAATTAAAGGCTCCTTGAAACATTCAGATCAGGAGAAAGATGCATAAGAAGTTTTTCTTTAGCTAATTTGAGATTATTTGAGTGCTGTGCTCCCTCGGCAGGAGACACACTAACAGGTTCCTGCAGCTTTGTAAAACCATGGGAAAACAGACTCCTCGGGGAATTGCCGCACAAGCACCTCCTTGTGGCGCTGAATCCTCGGAGCAGAAGCCGTAAAAGAGATGCTATCTGAAAACCTCCTGGGATTTTCCTTCAGCTTCTTTGAGGGGATGTACTTGTGGGAATCTACCGAGGAGCAAACCTCCAGCAAGAAGTTTGACTTACCGAGGGATTGCAGAACTGCTACCCTAAATCAAACATTTGTGCTGCTCAGACTGTGTATCTCTCCAAGCTCCAAATGCATGATCAGGGATTAACAGAACGAGGATTTAATCTGGCAACTATCACAGTCAAAATATATACACATACTTTGATATTCAAACACACAGCTGTGCATTCAAGAGATGCAAACACAATGCATCTCTATATAAAACTGAGGATGATAATCATTACTAATCTACATGACAGAAATACTTAGGGACACGTGATTTGAGTGATATTTTAGACACAGTGATCAGTGGTTTCCCAGGCTTTGGTTCACTGGAAACAGGGCAGTAAATCTTCCTGCAGGTACACAGTGATGCCATTGCTGTGGCTCAAATTGGCAGGGAAATCAGATTACAGTTCAATAGGCCTACAATAAAATTAATTAATGTTATGGAACTTTGCCACAGTCAAGTATTATGATTCTAGTCTTAATGGCTTTACTACACAGCCTAAAATGATTTGAGAAGTCCTTATACATACCCCACAGGGTATATTATATGCAGATGACATCCTAAATGTCTTAGTTGCTTACAAATAAAGGATGAACAACTTTTTGACAGTTATGATACACAAATTAGTGAAAATGAGATTCTAGAAAGACAATCAGAAGAAAAAGGGTGATTTAGTAGAAATCAATATATTTTCCAACTAGTACTTAAGGGAAAAGGCACAGAACAAAAGTTTCCTCTCCTCAGTGAGTGAAGAATTGCAGGTTAAAGCATAAATGTTTACTCATTTTTCTCAGACAAATTCTGCCTTAGTACTAGATGGAATTAAAAAAGAGTCTCCTCTTGTTTTGAAAGGCGAAAGATTTTGAGTACCCAGCTGTAATCCTACAATGATTATGTGTCCAGTGGAAAGATGCTAGCTAGTTCTATTAAAAATGCCTTTACATTACATACTAGATGATAAATTGTGATGGCAGGTAGATTTTTTTTTCCTCTGGGAAAGAACCCAAAACCAACCAAACAAAAAAACCACCCCACAAAACAAAAAAAACTTCCCAGTCAAGCAGCCAAAAACTGAACTATTTGCTTCCCAAATGAAAATTTCTTCCGCTTCAACAAGAAATTAACTTGCATAATTTACTAGACTGTAATACTCATACAATCATAGAATTTAAGGGCTGGAATGTACCTTACAGATCATCTAGTCCCAATCCCCCACTGGCTTGCTGGAGTCATGTGAAACACTTGTATAAAGGTTAACCCATCATACTGCGATGCCTTTTCCTCATTTCCAGCAGTACATGCTGTAAGGGCATCCTTAACTGCGATGCCTTTTCCTCATTTCCAGCAATACATGCTGTAAGGGCATCCATGGATGTACACACCTGTCTTACATAAGCAACAACTGCCTGTATCAACAAAGTTAATGTAATCACAAATTGGAAAAGATGCCCTATGTAAGAACTGATTGTCAACAATGGAAATTGGTGCACTTACTGATCTTGCTACTAAAATCTTGCTCAGATATTACAAAAAGAAAGACACTGCTCTAGGCTTCAAAATTCAGCTGATGTGGGCTGAATCTTTCTTAAACAGATATGATTGTATTTCAATGTCTTTTGTAATTATGACAATTTTGACAAGATAATCATCTGTTCTGAACAAGGACTTTTTAAGGTTTAGAGACATAACACATAAGATTTATTTAATAATCTGTCAATTTTTCTATGAACCCTGCTTTCAAAAGAAATACTATGATTTCATTAAAATAATTACAGAAAATCTACACCTGAAATTATAAATAACAAGTACCAGGTATACAAAGGAGTGATCTAAAAGTACAGGAACTTGAAAGATTCAAAAGGTGATAGCATAACTTTGTTCTATTAAGATAGTTAACAGAAGTTTCCATGTTAAATATCCTGCACACTAGGTCAACTTTTGAACCATAGTCTTCAAAATGGAGAGAAACAAGTCTGTAGCTATGCTAAAATTACATAATCTAGAAATTACATAGCAGCCTCATTTCTCTCTCCTTTCCTCACACTTTGTTGCCTGTTTCCTCTTACTGCTTTTGGAGAAAAGCAAAAGCCAATACTACAGAGCACAACAATCACTCAGAGAAGCAGAAGTACAGGATAAAATCAATAGGAAGTGTCTTTAAAATTTTAAACATCATATCAATTTTAATTGTATATATTAATATTTCTTCTAGGGCAAGATAGGAGTGGGAAAACCAAGGAATAGAATGGTATGGTGTTTAGGCAGTACAGATGTAGAACAGTAGGCACAAGAAAGAGGATGAGAACAGCTCCGAAATTTCTACAGAAGAGTTGCTTCCTCTTAACTCCTGCTGCCACCAATTATGGTCTTACTGTAGTAGTCAGCACTGCACTTGCAAAATTCAAGTACGTTTTGCCTCTTATACTGGGGAAGTTATCCTCTTTTAATTGAAAACTCCTGCTTTTGGAGAGCAAAGGGTGAAGTACTCAAGCAACACAAGGTTGATGACCATGTAGGCAAAGCTTCTTAAGACACTTCAAGATAAAAACCCCATAGTATTCTCTGAGAAAATGCTACAGATACAGAAGGTTTTCCACCTAAGCTACCTGCAAGACACAGCACTTCTGTCATTCCACCGCAGCAGAACATGGCAGAACTCAAACTCCTACCTGTGAATAACACCACCAGAATAAGCTCCTGCACGATTCCCACTGACTGGCATTCTACATTACAACCACTCCAGCAGAAGTGGTTCCTATCGCTTGGCGAGAATGAGGACTTGACAGCCTACGCACAAACCTATTCCAAGTATAAAATGACATTTTATTCACCACAAAATCAACCACTGTGTTTCTGAACAGCTATTTAATGCTACAAGGTTAGCTCTTTCAGAAGGCATTCAGAAAATTGTTCCATTTCTTCATAGAGCTGAATTACAAAACAAATGTATAAATAGAATGAGTTATTTAAATAGGCGAATGGATAACAGATATGGGAGAATTCCAACAATCATTTTCTAAGAGGCTATCTTCTCCAGAGAAGTGAAATTTAAAGACAGGAAATTCACATTTTTTTTTTCAAAATTCTTTTAAAGTATTTTTTCCTGTAAGAGGAAAGAAACAGCCAAAAAAATTTATCAAATGATATAAAAGAAACTTCAAAAACGTCACGTCAACTCACCAGCCTGATTACAATTTTCAACAGATGTTTCAGTTGTTGTTTATCTTTTTTGGACTTCAGTACTTCAGCAAAGCTGTCCATATTTTCTGGAGACATAATCTTCTGGCTGTCTCCTCCATACAGCTGACCCAGCAATAAGAAGCACCGTGAGGCACTCACAAATATTTCAGTATCTTCACTGCGAAGCTAAAAATGAACCAAAAATGAACAAACAAAAATCAAATTGCAGTTTCAGAAAAATTGCATATCACTGGGGATTTGGAAGAGTATTAACATTTGCATTGTGCCAGGAAGGAATCATTTCTAGTTGACTGACTCAAAATTCCATTAAACGAAGCTTAATAAAGTGATGAAAATATAATTAAAATATATCTGTTCTTAAGCAGCAGTATAATAATGTCTTCACTATGATTCTAGCAAATCACCTATCTACAGCAACATCATAACAGCACTGGAAATGTTGCTTCCAACTATCCTATTTCATTTTGCTTTTAACAGAAGTAGTAATAGCAGAAAGCATCATTATAGCCATGATGTCTAATCTTCTACATTATGCACACCATAAAATTTCATTTAATAATTTCTAAATCAAGTCTATGGCTTCTGGTTTAGGTAGAGCACAGGCTACCTAGCTATTTAATGGATTTTAAGTAGTTACATTAGGAGCTACGTTTTGAAGATTTTAAGTATTTTCCTGCATTCCAGCTTTTCTGCACTCCTTTGAAGATTAGACACTGCAGCAGGCCCTAGCAATAGGGTGGAAAATTCTTTCCTGGGAAGCAAAATTATGGAAGAGATTTAGGGACATGACTAGTAATCATCTTTATGTGAGCTTCTGATAGTATGACACTGCTATCAAAATGATTTATATCTTTCTTGAAAGTACAATCTGGAAATAACAAGTAGAGACATTCTATTCTATTCCATTTGATTCCATTCTATGCTATTATGCTGTATTTGGCACTGACAATAACATCTGGAATGACAACAGGAATGCAACACCTAGTTTTCAGGAAAGCTAGCCATAGAGGTTTCTTGGGAACAGGCAAGAAGATGAGAGATTGGAAAACATAACAGCAAAGGACTGAGGGAATTCAATGTCTAGAGCATATCAAAGAGAGGGTTAAAGGGCACTTGATCACATCCTCTCAGTTACTGTGAGAAAAAGCAGGCTGAAGATAGGTTAATTCCTATACCTGGAATAGGACTGGTAAGAGATGATAGCTTGAAAGTTTAGACAAAGCAATTCAGATTAGAATGAAGATAATACTTGGACTACCTTTTTTCTTTCTCTCTTTAATAAGAGCAATTAACTGCTGAAACAACTCTCTTAGAACTGAGACAGATTCTCCACCAAAGGCAATTCAAGTATCACAAAAATATATTTTTTTCTAAAAAAATAACAAAACCATTTACTATAACGAGGAATTAATTGAGGAAAGTCCTGTCTTATGTTATATACTATCCTCAACTAAATGACTTCAACAGCTTTTTCTCACTTTATAATCTATGACCTGAACAAAATACATTGGTGGAGGTCTTAATCAATTAGGTATAGAAGTGTAAAAACACCTCATCACTCCCACTCATTTTTTAATTCCAAAATTACTATTTGCATACAAAGAAGTTAAAGTACAGTTAACAAACTCTCCTTATGGACAATAAAGGCAAATAATTTATATAATCTGTCCAACCATTTATATAACACACCCAACCATTTCAATAATGATTACCTATTTAATCTGCAGTATGAGTTTCCTAAGTTTTTTCATTCTAAGGAAATCCCATACAGTTACTTTAAAGCAATCTGAACATATCATCAGACACACACCCTTCAAATATTCAAGCAGCAATTCCCCAGGGATCTGCATGCAAATATAATCCTGTTTTCCACTAGCTTTGTAGAGCTGGCTGTTTAAAACAGACTGAACTGAGATGTAATCTCAGAATACATAGCCCCAAGCCATATCACATCCTATTTGACCTAATGCTATGCAAGTGACAGGACCACAGCAGTTATTTCTTCCTCAGTTTTGCTGTATGGTTTCTCTTCATGACAATCTAAATGCCATCTATTTGATTGTTTCCTTTCCAACATCCAGAATTATCTAATAACATCATCAACTTAATTAGCAAGGCTAAAAAGCAGGAAAAGCTACAAATAGTAACAAGCTTTATAGCTCCATTTATACCTTCAATCCTTATCAAGATTTTTTTTAAAAAAATCCACTGATCTCACTGGGGGTTTTGAGATGATTTGTATTTCCTTTACTGAAATAAAATGCAATTAGGTAACAGAAGGACAAACTAAACTACTTTAATATATGTCCCTTACACCTTTTAAAAGCAGCAACTCCAATTTACAGTTTGTTATTAGATCAGTGCAGACAGGTATATCAACCACTCCCTGAAGAAAATCACAGTACAAATGTTGTTTGATGGCTAACCAAAAAAAAAAAAAAAAAAAAATCAGTGAAAATTTTGGACAGATATATCCTTGCCAAGATATTGCAGTTGAGACTAGTTCCTTGGGCTCCATAAGCACAGAAATCCCATGTGTAGTCAGGAATCACAACAGCCATACTTAGACATGAGACTGTTCCCAAGGTCTTTTTCTGAGATACTCACTAAATATCAGAGAAGTGGAAAGGTGTCAGTCTCTGTTGAGGATTGCCCTACAATAAACTTGTGTGAAGAAACACATAAGCATCACATTATTCAATCTCAAATGCCAATGAAGCCCTTCATCCCCTGTTGTACTTTAGGCTCTTCTGCTCCTCTGCTTCACTAGAGTCCCTTTGAGCTTCAGTGTTATCTAGACTTCGGGGAGCAAGTTGCTGTTACCCTGGAAAAATTCAGGGTAAAACAATAACAGCATAGGTCTTGTACGAAGAGAAAAACAAGCTGGGAATAGGAAAGACCATATTTACTCTGGAGAGAATGAGAATCACTGGCATACAGTCTAACTCTTCAATAATTAAGGTAGAAGAGGAACCTCTCAGCAATGTCCCTATTTAAGTATGTCTGCATCAGCATTTTTCTCTGTAACTCTCATCATTTTGCTGTTTCACTACTGACAAGTAGTGATTTAGATGTCAAAAGCCCTAAGCTGGTAACCTGAAATTTAGCATGGGCTGCCAGTCAGTGCTAGTACTGCTTATAAAGAGTAGAGGATCTGAAGAAAATTACTGGTATAAAACAAAAGCAGTGACTGAAAATATAATAAATATCCGTAAATATAGAAAACCAAGGCATGAAAATTCAGCTTTCAAGTGAGTAGATGTCTTGTGTTTAACAAGAACAGTAAAGACAGAATCATGTTTCTCAACAATGAATACAGATGGACGGTTCACCTCTTAATTAGCTGGAACAACATTCTGAATATTTTTCTAATCATAGCAATTCGATTTGGTATGAAGTATATTTCTTTGAAATGCATTTACAGTTTTTCATAACAGCAACTAATTAAGTTTTGTTCTTTCAGGGGAGGAGGAACCCACAAAACAGAGTTCCAATGCTTTAAGAAAATATCTGCCCCATATTTCATATTTACATGAAAAAAGTCTAGTGGCCTTTCATTTCTTTTTGCTTTACCAGTCTTAGATGGAATTATGGATTCAGAAATGTTAGTAGCATTTTTCCTTGCAGCTGTTAATATTCTGGGCTAGTGTACAGCTTGAAAAAAACCCACATCTTAAATTACTAAACAGCTAAGGTCATAAACTTTGCCATTCTCTAACTCAAAACTGTAGATCTATTTTACACTTCAAAACTTTAAAATAATACCTCATGAAAAGACTTCAGTGCAATGAAGATAGTGTATTACCCTTTACTTAATTTTTATAGCCTTGTTATAACTTCCTGCAAACAGGCTTGTAACACAAAACGCCTCTTCCTTTCTAGACAGAACCTGTTCTGTGCATTTTAGAGTTAATGTGGTGAAGAGCAGGAAGTTTTCTGTTATGGCACATCTATATTTCTGCAGCTTGTTCTCAAAAATTCCATCATTTTGAACTGAGTTGCAGTGTGTTCATGAATTGCAAAGCACTGCAAGAAACGTGTCATCATTTGAGCTGAAGTGGCAGTTTTCACACCATCGGAGTTGTTACAGCGTCTAATTTTAGAGCTACAATGAAACTGTCTGGATTACCCAGAGGGGACACTATTTCAGTGCATTAATGAGGTTATACACTAAGCGAGTTTATTACGATAAGAGATAGATATTCATTAGATCACTAATGTGATTACAGAATGTGCTGTAAAGGAAGCACCATTGGGATCTATAGGGAAAAAGATTTTGCAAACATTGAACAAAATGTAAAAGCAAAATATCACTATTAATCTGCAAACTTTACTATCCTATACTTATTAGAAAATATGCACAGTTTCAAATTAAAAAAATAAATATTTTGACTTCGGGCAAAATTGCCATTCGCCAGTTTAAGGGAAAATATTTTAAAAACATATATATTTTCAGTTCATTTTAATCTAGCATTTAATTTAGTGCTGAGAAACTAAATGCCCATTGTTCATGTGACAACATATTCTTATTTCCTCTGTTATATTTGTTTGGGGTTTTTTTTGGTTTTTTTTTTAGGGTAGCTCTGTATAAGAGAATTCTTCAAATATAATTTGCAGGTAACATTTCAAATACAATAACGGCAATAGATTACATAATGCATAAAAAACCCCATGCCTCTCCACTCTGGCCAATGAACAGTCTGTATTCCCAAGAAATGTGAAATAAAATTCTCCGTTCTCCAAGGTTATCATTCTTCTGCTGTCCTTTTCATTATTCACTGGCAAATACCTCAACATGCTTTGAAAATGAAGTCTGGGCACAGCCTTAGAGTCAAGTGCAATACAGAGACAGAAAGGACTTAGAAGAGATCATCTCCTTCACCCATGCGCATTGAGGCTTTAGATTGGTGCTCTTCATGTTTGCACATGATTAACAGGACTTTCATCAGTAACATACAGAGCACAGCAATGAACTTCAAATTTTACTAGTAATATGATAATGAAGAAACCTATCACCAAAAGCCAAGAAAAGTTCTCTCGTCACAGCCTGATAGGCTGCAGAAAAGACTGGAAGATCTATACCTAGGAACCAAATCTAGGACCTACAGAGAACAAAACTGTTTTTCATAGGAACTGGAAAGGTTTCTCAAAGGTTTTTCACTTCTCTCATCTGAAGTGATTTCAAAAGTATATAGACATTAATATTTTTTCCAGTATAATGGGTACATCAAAAATTAGAAGGTGTATTCTATCTTCTATAATTGCTGCAAGTTTCAATATACTATTCAAATTGCATTTTTGTTAAGCAGAGAAACATTTCCCAACAAAGGTAAGCGTAATTAACTTTTAAACACAAAGTTGTCAAGCAGAAGACTAAATGCTGAATTTATTTTCCTCTCATTGATCAATTAGGGGCATAATGATCATTGGATTAAACATTGAATTCTCCGTATTTGCAGTGTTTTCCGCATGACAGAATTCATAATTATTTCTTTTGCATTCTTAAAAACTCTGAAGCTTCATTTACATGCAATCTAGGTTTCCTATATTTGCTTTGCTATGCCTTTAGTGATAGACTAAATCACAACTATAGAAAGGGAAAATTGATTCTAAGGTTTCAACATTTTTAACTCACATCGATTTTTTGAGAGATTATTAAGAGAAAAAGACATGTAGAACTTGAGGAAAATAAAAAGTCAAGTAAATGGTGCATGAAATAATAATTTTACTTGAGGGATATACATACTAATAAGGGAAAATTATTCAAAGTGATGTAAGAAACTATAAATATAGTAAGATAGGTAGAAATAGCAAACCAGAGAAGATCATTTTAACTCAATATCTTAATGCAATGATTAGTTTAAAATTTAAGACCTCCATTGTCTCCAGAAAATAAAGTTCACAAAGAACTGAATGCCTCAAAATGGCAATATAGGGTTATGTAGCCACACAGCACAATGAATACAGAGAATGACACTGGCAGCTCCACAGAACTTCAGTTTAGGTAGGCCTGAGCCTCTTTGAGGGTAGGGAGTGTATATGTCTTGAGAGGTGCTCTAGACTTCACAGAGAATCTAGTTCCATTTAAAGAGATTAGAGCATAAACCATTTTAAACAAGTGGAACCCAAATGCTAAAATAATTATTCCATTGTTCAAACTCTTCCAACCTTAAGAGGAAATATTTAACACAGCAATGGGCAAAAAAAAAATATTTAAAAAAATATTTTAAAATAGCTGAAATAACTTTCATAGATCCAAGCAAGCCCATGTTTGTAAAGAACAATACATGTACATTACAAGAGAAAACCCCTCACTTACAAAATCTTAAACAAAATTCAAAGCCAAAAAAAAAAACCCCAAAGTGGCACCAATGGTCTTTACTCTTTACCTGTATGTTAAAAGCAGCAGATTTAAAATAAGCATTTTAAACATACCAGAATCTGTAGAAGTACAGAACAAAGCAAAACCAAATAGTGATTTGCAGCCATGCTTCTGAAATACAAGGGCAACTCACAATCTAATCAGTACATGCTAACTATACAATTATCCCATCCTTTAATTAAAAACTTACAAAAGACTTCCAGGTGGTATAGGATGAGTAAAGCTTGGCCTCTAATTTTTTTGTTCTTTAGAGAGTTAATAATTTAAATTTATGACTAGTTTCACTTTAAAGGAAAATTTGCATCTCTTCATGTCATACTATTTCTCATATATAGTGATTAAAAAAAAATAACAAAAAATTAAAAGAACTTATAAAGATGAAAAATTATATAGTTGAAATTCAATCACTTTGGTTTAGGTCACTCAGTGAACATCTCCAAAAAGCCTTTGTCAATAGCTGGTTTAAATAAATCCATCAAAGGAGGACTTAGCAACAAGTATAATGCCAAAAATTAATAAAAAAGGAATCACACACTTCTCCAAAATAGAAGATGACAGACAGTGCTAAAGATAGCAAAAGGACCACAGTATTCTATCAGAAAACATCTGAAAGCCTCTATTTAAATGAAAAAGAAAAAGCCCTGGGTTTGGGAGAGAGCACAGTGACTCTGAAACACCTCCAAGTGAAATAACCTGGGAAGGATACTGTGATGTGCCACAGGGAAATTCTCACATACCATTTTAATGGCTTTACATTGAATAAAAGGCTGATGCAGCCTCTAAAAGCCCTGTCGGCCTCAAGAAGCTTTCCTCTACTCCAAACCATTACACACAGAGCCAGTACAAATCTCTGGCACAGTAGGACAGAGGTTGAGCTGATGAGATGCATCAGGGCCACAATGCAGTACTCTGTGGAGATCTCAGTGCAGTGCTATGACATCTAGTAAACCCTGAAGGGGCTGCCTTTAAACAGACACACTTCAAAGACATTTACAGATCACCAGGGACCACTCCCACCCATAAATCCATCAGGATCATGTTAAAATAAAATAAAACCCTTGAGTAAAACTCAGAAGGCTCAAACCCCAGAAAATAATATTAAAAGGCATCACTTGCAGCAAACAAATTTTGTGTTTACTGACTTTTCCAATGGTAGCAGTACTACTAATTTCAGATTTTGAATACCATCCTTCCCCTATGCAGTAATCAACAGTTGATTCTTAAGGACTAAAATTTGCCTATACATATGTAACCAAACAGAGAATCTGCAGCCTGTCCCTCATCCCACTTCTATGCTTGGGACTGACAGGCTTACTCTGACATCACTGGTAACCTGCACATCACCGTGACCTGTAACTTCTTACAAAGTATTAAGAGTCCTTGCTTCATACTAGGTGAGAGATTATAAACAATGAAAAACTAGCAAACAGAGATCTAAGATGTTGAATTTGGTTGAATAATTCCAACTATAGCAGCATTCCAAAAGGCTTACAATCAAGCAAATTCTCACCAGTTGAATAAGCTGGCTACTTAGGTCCATCAGGGGTTTATTGGCAAGCAGAAGGTCTTCGGCAGTCTGCGTGTCCCCCCCTGTGCCAGACTTCTGTGCCTTAATAAGATGAGAGAAAATAAAAAGCAACCTTGGTGACTGTTCTGTTATGAGGAACAAATTAGGTCCATTAGGTGGTCAAAGTGTGAATGGAAGTCTGAGGGAGACTTATACAACCCTTCTCTAGTTAAGAATTCCTGTGCTCCCAATGAGCAGCTATGGTCCCGATGTCTGTGACAATAAGCACAAAGCAAACGGGACTCATGCTGTCATGCCCATTCTGCACAGGCTGAATATACTGACCTATATGACATTTCTTCAGCAAAGTGCAATAATCTGTACATGGAAAAGATATCCCCAAACTCATAAATGTTTTATGTATTTGTAATTTATTTCAACATAACATGTCTATTTTAACATTAAAGTTTAACTGGTTTTATTCCCTTTATCAGGAACAATTTTACATGCAACTCAAACAAAGAAAATCAAGGTGACTGAAAATTTAGGATTCTCATCGATGTTGTCCAATTTTGCCCTTCTGACTCATCTTGTATCCTGAAATATTCACAATATATTATAGCAATTTGAAAAAAAATTAAACAGGAACAATAAAGTCTTCCAGTGACCAAACTCTGCGATAAGACCTGTCACTACTTAAAAATTAAACAGGAACAATAAAGTCTTCAAGTGACCAAACTCTGTGATAAGACCTGTCACTACTTGTAATTCTGACCACTGACATCCCCCCTTATCAAGACACACTGCCACCCTATTTATGACCCATTCCTGCCCCAGGGCAACAGAAAGATCTGCTTGAAAGATTTTTCATTCAATTTCATTATCTTGCCACCAGCTTTGGACCATGACCCTATAGACAGTCAATCTGCTAGAGGAAAAAGTAAATATTTTGTCTGAAGATAACATTTAAAAATCATTTCGTATTGTGCTTCATTTATAGCTCAACCTTAAAAATCACCATCCAAATGTAATACCTGAAGATTTTAATTTGGTTAAGCGAACAGAGGAACAAGGCGCCTAAGAAGGAGACACTGCTCCTCAGGCTCCACTGTTGATACTGAGGAGTTGAAAGGGCAATGCCTTTCTTCTGAAAAGAATTTTGAAATAAAACAGAAGTGAAGAGTTGTTTCCCCAGGTAATAAGTCACATAGGTATGTCTCTCACTGAGACTAACCACAATGACCTGGAATGCTGATGCCCAAGAAGGGCAAAAAGACAGTGCAGAGAAGACAAAAACATGGAATGTTCATATTAATGAAAAAAGGCAAGTAAGCCACCTGCACTTCAGCAAAATTTCTAACAGCTTTTTTCTGGTTAGTGCTTGGATAAGAAGATAGATATCCTTCCATCAAGGATGTTTGACTACTTTCTTTAACTTTTATGTGTTTTTTGGGAAAGAGAATGATTAATATCACCACAGGAATTATACATTATATACTACACCATGCTTAAACCTACATTAAGTTACTAAATAGAGTCTACATCTCATATTGAGATTGCAAATTCCTTTCAGCTACTGTGGATCACCTGTGGCATATAATGTGACGAAACTTCACCGAGACAGATATCCAGACTAATCTGAAACTTTGTACCACTTGCATTAAAACTTCCATTAAAACACATACAAAGAGCAAACTCAGGAATGAACCTGGATACAGTTATCAGCAGTTTCCAGCATGTGAAGGGCAATGGAAAAGTGGTGTCATGTTTTGCCTACGCACCTGGATAAGGTTATCACTTTACACATAAAATGCTAAAATAAAAAAGATTCAAGTGGAGGTACTACCGTCTGTAAAAGGCAACTTGAGACTAAAAAATTAATACTAAAAGAAAATTTGATTTTTTTTCAAGTTCTGTTTTAGAAGGTGTCTTATTCAGAAGATTTCTGCACAAAGAATTATATTCGTTATCACTACAGTGATGCACTTAGTGACATGTGGATAGAGAAATACTATGTAGTCACTAACTAATGGCCATCGTTCAGTCACCACCAGGGCATGTGTACTGAGGCACCTGTGGAACTCTCAGTGGCCTTGTGACAAGGATTGTCAAGACAAGCAAGCCAAGGGCAAGTAACATCATCATAGTTCTATAGGAGCACAGGACGGAGCTATGCTTCAAAACTCAGTTTTCCAGATGCTTCTTGTTACCCATTAGCCTTCCACACCAAAAAGATTACTTTGACTAGAGTTAGACAAAACTGGAGCTGGAGTTTTAGTGCATCAATCAACTGATGTATTCAAGTAAATCCAGAAGAGAATTGGTCTTAAATGAATAGATTTAAATTTTATCTAAACAAAAATCATCAGTTTGACTAATATTACCAACCCCTGCACAGGATCCTCTTTCCTCATGTGTCCTCCAGGATAACTGGCCTCACCACTTTGTATGGAGCATAAATACAGAATTTAGCTCTGTGTGACTACATAGAGTGATGCCAAAAATATGACAATCAGCAATTAGTCTACAAAATTTGATTTACATAGTGATTGTTAGATGAGAAAACCATTACAGAATCTGCTAACAGAGGATTCAAAAAAGACAAGGTATTGTACCATGACATCTAGATTTTTCTTTCAAAAATTAAAATAAAACAAAACAAAAACCTCTCCCAGTGAAATATCTGGTTCATAAACATAGCTGATTATGTAAATCAGTGTAGAAAAAAGGGAAAAAAACCCCTCAATTTTCAATATCAGCTTCTTACATTAAGCCCTCTTAAAAAAAAAGAAAAAACCACCAAAACACTCCAAAACAACCAACCAATGAAACAAACCAAAAAACCCAAACCAAAACCCCCCAAACCCAAACCAAAAAACTACCAACCCACAGAGGAAGACCCTGTCAGAACAAAGCAGCCACATCCTGGAAGACAATACAACCCATTTGCAATCTTTTCAGTCTCTATTCTCCAGATATATTTGACCTGATAAGCTTCTCTGTTCTTCACGGGATAATCCTAACAACATCAAAAGCCTGACATGAAGAGTACACATTGTTGTCTGCAGTGTAAATAACAGAATCATAGATACAGAAGTTACTTCCACTTGACTAACTTCGAAATTTAGCAGACCATTTGAAAACAAAGTTTGCTAGCTTAACATAATGTCTAAAAAAAGATGAATGCTTTTTCTTGATATGTTAATAAGTGAGTTATGTGAAATTTCTTTGAATAGTATCTTTTTGTGCTTCATTTTTAAGGAGAAGGAGGTCTTTGTTAGAGGAGGAAATCCTACCAATGCCATGACTTGCAATGGTTCAAACAGAAACTTGGAAGACAAGTTGAGCTTCCACCACACTCAAAAGTCAATAAAATCAGAATAGTGGGAATCTCATTATTAGGATAACAGAGGTTATCTAAAATTTTTTTTTAAGATGGTGGTGACCCCAGAAAATAAGTCCCATACCTGCGAAGTTTGGTGCACAATGTTTTCTGTATACTTCAGCATGCATTGCAAAATGTCCAGCAAGGACCGCAGCAGTGCACCTGGTGTCTTGGTGCTGCTTTTGTCATCTGCCTCCAAGTACAGTGGCACAGTTTGCATTAGGAGACGGCGGATGTGACAAGTCAGTCCTACATAGAAAGTGAGACCAAAAAAAAAAAGAAACAGGTTATCAGGGAAAGAACAATGTGGAAGGTGATTAGAACAACAACAAATTTTACGTACATTATGAATATTTATTAAATTTCCTCTTTTTATCCATTATTAGAATTACCTCCTCTCCTATTCTGTTTGCACCAGCTCATAAAGAGAGTTAAATTTTGCTAATTGCATAGAAAATTATATGACATTCATTAAATTAAAACATACTTTGAATCCTAAACTCTTCTGTAGCATGGTGGTACACAAATCTCTTTCACAACACCTGTGGTCACAAGAACTTATCAATTTCTCTAGGCTGTTATAAAAGTGACACTTCAAGGTCAGAGCCTAAAGTTTCATAACTGAGCCTGAAGTTTCTGAATTGGCCTGCCAATTGGAACCTTACCCATATGCTTTAACAGTAGAATTGGTTATGCTTAACATAAAATATATTCAGAAGAACATTATAAATGTTTTGGATACTGAATACTACACCTAGAATGTTAAGATTTGTTTGACTGATGGTAGTAAAAACTTTCCTGAAAATACCATCTTGCTTTGAAGGGGTTTTTTTAAGCTCCTTTAGAATTTGACATCAGCTCCTGTAGCTTCCCCAATCACAAATCAACTGATATAGCAGAAAAAATATAATCCATTTCAAGGCAGCACTGATTCAATTCAGAATCTATCTTACTTTCAAATACAAAGTGACTGAGTTCATTATATTTGATCTTAATCTTTTACTTTCAGAGTTTCATAAGGTATGAAAGATAGTTTGTTAAGAAACAAAAACATAATATGTTTGTAAACTCTCTCTTAAACTAACAATTAGGTTTGGGTTTAGATCTAGAACTTGAGTACACACATGTAGTAACACTATAGCGTATTAACTTCTAGTCCCCATGACTGTTGCAAATAACAAAAGCATTTCACTGATTTAAATGAAGTAAATAAACTGCTTCTGTAAGTTCTCATTTTAAAAGTAGTTGCATATATTTTTACAAACATCAATACACGATTGAAATAAAATATTGTAGAATACATAATGTGCTTACACCTTTCAGCTTTTGAGAGAAGTCAAATCTGTGGGGTGTTGAACTATTTTGGCTTTGAAAGATGCTCCATCAAATCACTAAACTTCCCATGAAGCATCTTCCTCCCCTGTTGCTCACCCTTAATACTTTCCTCAGGAAATTAAATACAAAAAACTTTACTTTAGAATACAGTTATGGTTCTGGATCATTAAGACTCGTGCTCTGCTTCCATCTCACATCTTTTGTGCTTTTATGATTACTAGCATTATTCCTTCACAACAGTTTGATTGATGGACATCAGTTCAGGCTAAGCTTTGAATTTCCTGGAGTTTTGTCTGAATAAACCAAGCTCTCAAAATTAAATCATTCTAATCTCACACATTTAATTTCCTTCTCCTTTTTCAGAATGCAATTTCTGCTGCAGTTCTGAACACTTCATACAAAAATGAGATACCATGCAGAGACACATTTAAGTGATGTCACCGATACCCATCAAGAAGGAAAAAACCAGACATAATTGTATGTCTACCCGATACTAGTTATTCTGTGACTATTTTCAACAGGCTAAATAAATCAGAACAAACCTAAGAAAACAATCCGGTAAAACTTGGTCCCTATAAAAGTGATGTCTGAAAAACTGCTTGCATGACCAAGTACACTCTGTTTCAGCCTGTATATGGCCACAAAACCCACAGCCACATCAAAATGAATGAGTCACCCCATTCTTTCCAGATGGCTTTACATATGACCCTTAAGATGGTGACTTGGATATGAATGCAGGCAAGAACACCTTCAAATGAAGGCACTGCATTGTATTGGTCATCATTTAGAATTTTTTAGGCAGTAGTCCTCTCTGCATTTACAGCACTAAGTAGGGTAATGACTAGTAGTGGATGAAACACCAGGATCCATGACTGATCGGCAATTATTTCTCTTTCAGCTTTGAACAGAATGATTGTTTATTCCCTTGACTCTACCAGCCTGAGTCTCATAACTGCCTCATTTCTGCTCTTTGGTGAACAGGGAGGTGAACCAAACACTCAGCCTTTTCCCAATCCATCGAAACCTGAATAAAAAAATCATCTAGGTTTTACTCTCTTGAAGTAGTTACATCCTAAGGGTGTGAATATTAGCAACCCTACCTCCAAACACCTGAGATATTCATGTTAACTAAACCATTTTATATAGGTAGATACATGCTTACACAGAGCTATACATACAATATATGTACAGAGTATATGCATACTAAATCTGGAAATTTGGGGGGGAAAAAAGACTTCCTGGACTTACAACACCTTTAGAAAATTCTAATAAAGTTTTGGTGTGTTAAAAAACATCTAAAATAAAACACTGGTGCAAAACCTTCCCTAACACACTGCATGATTCACACAGAAACCTGATAAACACTCGGTTTCACAGATTAAAGCAACAGACTGACCACTCGGCCAAGTAAATAAAGTTTCAGACATGATCTTTAAAATATTTTCTTGTGTCACAACAAAATGAAAATTGGAGGCCACAGTTGTAGACATATAAATATACTCCTTCCTTACACCACAAGACAAAATACACACTCTTTGTCCTCAGAAGAGAAAGTTGGGAAGTTGCTATAATTTACAGTGACCATGACAAAACTCCATAGAATTTTAATGGCCTTGGCCACTGGCTCTGTAACCAGTTTACTCAAAAGGCAGCTATAAAGATCAAGACTAACATGTCTCAGCATTCCAAAAATTGAATCCCAAAAGAGGTAGTCTGAAAAAATGGACACAATTCTAAAAAATAAAGAAGGAAATAGTATTCATAATTCAGTAAATCATAATATACAAATCACATATGGGTCTCTACATTTCAGATTTTCGCGCAAATTCTACAACAGATTCAAGAATCACATTTTTGTTAATTTCCCATAAAACCTAGACCAATATTTATCTTTAAGAACTTCAAACACTATATTTCAGTCATATTTAACAGCTATAAGTTTCTTATGCAGAAATTCTCAACTCTTCATTAGAAACTAAAATGGGCTCTGAATCCGAAGGCACACACGCCATGCACTCCTGAACTCTGCAAGTGGTGGATCTGCACACGAATTCTGTATCATAGAGGAGAGGTAAACCAAATTCAGTTGAGGAAGATGGTTCTACTGGGACAAGCTACATATATTTAAGCATTCTGGTACTTCCAAGTATGTTGGTAATAGTTCACCTTCTCAAGAGAAAAGTGTTAGTAACAGGTTGCATGGGTAAGGGTAATGCACCATAATTTCTTTCAGCTAGGCATTTCTTAGTAAGAGAATAAAGCAAAATCTTGCCATTTAATTTACTACAGATTTCTTTGGTTACTCTGTTAATTTGCTAATTTCTGCAAACCAAATATATCATAACATATTGTTTGTAGCTATAGATAGTTTACACTTATCACAATACTTTATAGTGCAAAAGTCATGCTTTGTATTTATTTGCAAAAGGAGAATCTTCAAAATATCAAGCCCCAGTGCAGTTCTCTCCTATTCACATTTTGCTGAAAAATAAGGCAGAACTTGCATTTTGTATTAGAATTAGTGTGTTTATGAATTAACATAACTGGAATTAGACAAAGAACCTTTTCTAATTGTGGTCCAAGATTCATAACACGTATTAAAATGATTGTATCCAGAATTCCTAGCCACAGACTTAGAGCTTTGACAAACCTAGTATTCACAGCAGAGTATTTCTCCTGCCCAGAGACCCCTGCAATGAACTGAATACGTTGCTAATAGTGCTTTATGAATGTGGACTGTGATGACTATGCTAGTGTTTTACAAATCTTTTCAAAAGATAAAAGGAGTCTTTTGGCCCATGATACAGCTAATCGGACTGAATGTGCCATGCTACCTTCTGGAATGAAAGCTGAGAGGAGATATTTTATTCTCACCTATTAGCAGGATGGATAAAGGAAAAGAAATCTTCACTTCCAAATCATATGAAACATCAAAGGACAGCCTACGAAGCAATCTTCTAGGCAATCCTTTCATGCCTACCAGCAATTAGAGCATTCAACAAACCTGTCTGCTTCCAGCTGAAGAAAATGTTAGAGCAGGTGCACTTCCTCCGAACAATGCCACCGCACAGCCAAGCAGCCAGCAGCAAAACTCTCAGCCCAGCAAAAAGGTTTCTCTTTGTTCCTCTCTACACATTGCTCTCTGGAGAGCCATTTTTCCCATTTGTATCACACCTACACAACTGACTCCCCAGGGATATTACCAAATATATATTCACTAGACTTTTCTTCCTTCTTTTACTCACAGAGTGGACCTGCGATATTGCTAGACTATTTTATAATCTTTTAAATTTCAATGGTAAAACTCACAAATATTGCTAAGAAAAAACACAGGACTGCATTATGACAGATGCATTCACACAGGAATGAGTTCTTCAGTACCCAAGCACTTAAGATAATCCATGATGTCACAAAGATTTTTCATAAAACCTTATTTATGTACATAAACCTGGGATGCAATTTGAATTTCTTTGCATCACAGCGTTACTACTCCAGTTTTCCTATTCTGAACAACTGAAAATAGGCAACATAAAGCAAATGGTATCTTTAGGGTAATGGCACTTTTAAAAGAGGCTCATTGCTTTTAATGCTATTTTTGTTTATTATTTGTTACTGTTTGTGTTCTAGGAACTATTTGTCTTAGTGCTACAATAATGTTGAGGTAAGGCTAAACTAGGATCGAAAATTAAATCACCGATGATTTCAAAATTTGGTGAGTTATGAATGTCAGATCAAGTGGAAAGTACAGCTGTTGAGCACATCAATTGCATGACTGCTGCCCTGAAAATTATTTCTGATCTTAAAAATTAATAGGATCTAAAGAAGAAAATTTTGCACATACTGGATAGTCTATTCCTAGTACTGGTACAGTGATTGGACATTTTATGACAGAATAAAGAATCACTAGGTTTGTAGGACAAAAACCTCATTTGAGTGTGTCATACTGTAGCGGTCAAAGCTCTCCAGAACTTCCCTTTGTGGAAGTGTCTGTGGCTCAGCTTTTCCTACACACATGGAAAGTAAGGCACTCACCAATGGTACCCAAGCAGGCAGCCCTGCCCTCACATACAGGAAAATGGATGCGATAAGGATTATGACAACCAGGGAAGAAAAGCCAGTTACCACCTTTACTACTGCTAGGTCGAAAGCCGACTGGGAAGTACTATGTTACCTTGAGTGTGGATGTCTGAGAGGAATACCAAACTGACATTCTCAGTGGCAATATGCTTCTGCTTTGAGTCAAAGCACAACATAGTTCTGCTTCACTTTTTTCAGGACTGGCAGTATTTAGCTGTTGCTGTTAGAGGGCAGTTCAGAGGTGGCATCTTTCTCTTGTGAAGAAAGAGCACAGAACTGGAGACTCCCTAGGGAACCACGACAAACTCTTCCCAACCAAAGAGAATCCTGCCAACACAGAAATCTACTTTTTTTCTATAATTTAATCTATGGAACAAATGTGTAAGTGATTAAGACCAGCAGGTATATAGATCAGCCAACTAAAAGATAGAAAACCAAGTGGATTCTCTCATAAGAAAAGGTACCTGAGTGTAATAAAGGATAGCAAAAGCACAATTTGAACAGTTTAGAAATAATAAAATCACATACTGTTGAATATGCTTGACTGGTCAAGATAAAAATAATAAAATACAACAAACTATACCTACTAGGCTAGACTGCGGTTGTTCTCTGGGAAAAGACGTGGTTAGAATGACATACACAGAGGAGGAGTATTTCTGAAAGTATAATCACTGCTCCCTTCAGAGTTCTTGATTTATTGCTGCTTTAGAAAATGGGGAAAAAGAACTTTCAAAAAAGAGAAAAGAAAAAAGGGGAAAAAAAAGGATTTTCTCATCTGAGAATCTTGTTAAGGTTTCTGTGACAAAATTTCATTGGAATTAAGGTTTTTGTGTCAGATTGACTCAACCATTCTATAATTAATTCAGAAAAGATATCCAAGCTCTTTGAAATTAAGTTCACAGCACATGTGGGTACATAGCATCGAAGTTTGGAAGGCAGGGGATTTTGTTCTAGACAAGATTTACCAAGATAGTCCTCATTTCTAGGAGTACAACTCATCAAACGTCAACACGAACTTGTTCTACAAGGATGGAATGAAAGATCAGAAGGCAATTTCCCTTGGAAAATAATTATAAGAACATTCAAATGCTTTCTGGCTATATCAGAACTAATAAAAAAAATTCCAAAATTTATATGAGCGAATACAAGATAACTATGGATTGTAATCACATTCAGGGGATCTATTTGCTGTGTTGCTAAGACATTAAATAGTATCCCATGTGAGCAGTCAGGTTTGATTTGTTTGGATACCGTGTTGTTGGCACCACAGTGCCTAGAAATACTATCAGCTTCTTATGTTCTCTAAGTAGCTGAGAATAACTGGACATTTGTTACAAAAGCACAAGTGGAAAACATAATAGAAAGGTAGGATCCACTGAAGATGTACACACAAACTTTAAATGCTCATATCAGGCAGCTTGTGAGACTTGACATAAAAGAAACATTTTGTAAAAAGTATTTATTCAAATTAAACTTTAGCCCTCTAGAGAAGGATTTTAGCACCCAGCAGACTCATAAGATTTTGTGCCAGTTCTGTCACTAATACATGTGTTATGTACATCACAAATAGACTGCTTTTTTTTCTAATCATGGCCCATAAGGCCTTTGATGCATTTAAAAATAGAGTGCTATCATCTCAAGAGGTAACGGACAATAAAGTACAACATTGAGGCTGCCCGACAGCTGATCATTTTGCAAACAGCTCTGTTGACAGCAAATACTAGTTCTTCCCAGGTGTTTGCTAGTGATCAATTGTTGGAGGGTATTACCTCCACAATAGTATGTGAGTGCATGAGGCAGACAGGATGTGAATATCCCTCAGTCTCCCCTGACAGGCCATGCTAGGCTGCCTTAAACTGTTCAGATGTGTAGCCTGCACTAACACTGCTTGATGTGGATTCACAGACTCAACTCTTCTAGCCGGAAGGCCTGGGGAGGGATGGAGGTGAAAGTGATACAGTGACTTCCCAGGACATACATTTAAAATATTTCTGTCACCAGCTATGCATACATTAAACACCTAACTTGCATTCTTTTCATATGGATTTAAGCATTTTTGTTGATACAGATTTTTAATATGTTGATTGTGCAGTACTTTCAAGCACAACATTCCATCAAAAAAAATTAAAAATTATATAAAACAAGACCGTAATAAGATAAAATCACACTGTCTGGATTGACTATTACTGCAGTTATTAAGCAAACTCTATAGCAGCTTTTCAGATAGATATATTTTCCCAATATGTCAGAGATACATTAGAGCTTGTAGTCCAGTTTATAAAGCACTGTAATTTTACAGCATGCTATATTTCAAGTCAGCTCCCAGTACTCCCCATTTCACCCCTTACAAGGTGTCAACTGAAATAGAATCCCTTGGTTTTGTCAGACAGAAGGTAGACGATGTTTAGGAGATTTTCCAAACAACAGGTTTTAACAATCTGCATAGGAACAAGAACATCTAACAGGACCACTTTATTCTTTGACAGATAACAGTCTTTAAAACCTCCTTTAAAGCCAATCTGAGATATTAGCTGTTGCTGCTGCTTCACAGCTACATGGAAGAACTGCTTGCATATTGTGAATTAATATGTGTATGCTTTTTAGAAAAACAAAGACTGCATGAGGACCTCAAATTAATGGTAAAAACTAGACAAAGTTCTTCACTAGGTTAAATCAGGAATTCATTCTATTCAGCAAAATTCAGATTCAATAAAGTCTTCTGACTTACTGCTCTGAAAGATCAACTCTGCAACAATTACCATGTGATAAAATACAGACGAATTTATATCCTGGGCTTAATTTAGAACTAGAGACTCTTCTAAAGAGATTGCTATTTTAAGAATAGACTTCCTGTCACACAAGATTAAACCCTATTTATCTGCTTCAAATATCTTACCGTGCTTCTGCTTTGACATCAACTTTCCCTTCTACCAAAACCCTTGAGAGATCACATTCAAACTTTGAGAGCTGCCTTTTTGACAAAACCCACACAGCCCAGATAAGTCCTGAACAGCCTCAGAATGCAGATAGAGCCCTAAACTGTTGTCACAAACTGGCAGCATTCAACAGCTTTGAATGATGTTACCAGCACTAATTGCTCTAGCTAGGCCTTCAAGAGGCCCTGGACTGGGAGTGATAAGGACCAACAAACCTTGGCTTCAGAAAATACTCTGAAGTTTTCAGTTTTACATTGCAGAAATCAAACACAGTTGAATACTGTTCCCACATATATTCAGCAAAGGATAAGGGTAAAAGCTCAATACATTTCCATGCTGAAAATTCTTGTTCTGTAAAAGAAGCTATTAACTACTTATTCCTGTTCCTCTTGGTCCATTTACACTAGTCTGCCATAGGATGAAAACTTAGAGTACAAATGCTTGGATTTTTGAGTGACATTCTTTTACTATGGTTATAACTACACCAAAGAACAAAAGCAAAGGTTAAAGTATCCACTAAGTGGAATTTGCTGCTGGTTATTACAACAAAATGGAATCTATGCCACAGTTTCCTGTATTGTTGTGTGTTGTTCATCAATTCAGTTTACAACAGAAATGAAAGCTGACAGCTAGCAACTGTAACTGTCCGAGGTGGCCTTGGTGTATTTGCACTTATATAATCAAAGGGCTTAAACAGAGGTCAGCATTTAACATGAGAGCAAATCTGGTTGTGCAGCTACAGCCAGAATATATTTTGTAGCCTTAAACCTACTCTGCTAGGTCAATTGTTTTCCAAATAAGTGTTAGGATAATTTTGACCAGTAGACTCTCTAATTTGCTATCATCTCACCTTACCAATAAGGCCATACCTGACTAAATCTCTAAAATCTAACCACAGGTTTTTCACCTCAGATGATGTTATCCTTCTTAAGTGGCTCAGGCATATGTCTTGTTTTGTTTGCATGGATGCTTCTTCTACACTGACCTATCCATGATTTTCAACCCTACCACTGGGACCTTTGAGCTTGAACCCATCACACTGTGATCACACTGTCACCTCAGGCTATACCAGAAGTGCCTTACCTAACATCCATCATTAGTACAACCTAGACCAACAGAATCTTCATTTTCTGTCAGCTCAGCTACCTGATCCCAACTATCTTGACTTTAAATGGCTGCACTGAGCTAAGTCAGCTGGTCCTACAGCTCAGCTTACTTAATCAAGAGGCAGACCTGGCTCTGAAAGAACTGCAAGCCCATGTGTGTTTGAATTCTGCGCTGCATCCTGTCTCCCCTATCCCAACAGCATTCACACAATAGAACATATGGGTGTAATGACACTAGGTTGTGGACAACTTGTACATTTTCTACACAGGTAGCTGTTGCAGGGAGTAGTGGAGCCTGCGTGTGTATGTTAACAGGTTGGCTCACACTCTTGCCAAAACTTGGAGAGACTTGGAAGGAGATCAGACAAAATGGTTTGGCCTACTAGGTTATCTTGGCCCAAACCACCCAGTTTTGAAAAAAAACAAACAGTGAACTAATCCACCCTCCCCAACGAGCTGAAATGAATCCTGCTGCCAATGCAAGGCTTTAACTGAGAATCTGGATTCTGCTTTATTCAAGGGCAACCAATTATTTTTAGAAGTGAGAAAGAAGTTAAGAACATTGATTCAATCACAGTGAGAAAGATACCCACCACCATAACAGAGAGCCAGGGTTGTTTTAAGTTTGCGCCTTGTCAAGATGTGCAACAGACCAGCAAAAGAAACTTAGTATGTAAGCATTGGTTTAGTCCCTGCAATTGTTTTGGCTGGGAGAGAGATTTCTTCATAGTAGCTTGCATGGGGCTCTGTTTGGGTTTTGTGCTGAAAACAGTGTTGATAACACAGAGATGTTTTTGTTATTACTGAGCAGTGCTTAGGCAGAGTCAAGGGCGTTTTTGTTCCTCACCCCACCCTGCTAACCAACAGGCTGGGGGTGCACATGAATTTGGGAGGGGACACAGCTGGGATGGCTGACCCCACTGACCGAAGAAATATTCCATACCATACCGTGTCATGTTCAACGATAAAAGTGGAGGTGATGTTTCAGGGCTACAGCTCCTGGAGAGCGTGGGCATTAGTTAGCTGGTGTTGAGCAATTGTTTTCATTTGCATCACTCCTTCTTGTTGAGTTTTATTGTCCTCTCCCTCTGGTTTGCTTGGTTGGTTTTTTCCTCTCCTTTTCTTGCAATTTTTTAAATTCTTCTTATTATATCTTTTTAATTATTAAACTGGTTTTAGATCAATGCATTAATTTCTTTCTCACTTTTACCTTTATGATTCTCCCCCATAGCATCTGGATGTGGGGGATTCAGTGAGTGGTAGGCTAGTGCTTAGTTGCCAGCCATGGTTAAATCATGATAGTACCTTTAGCTTTTTCTCTACTATGCCTGCTCTGCTGGGCATAGGTGTTTCTTAGGCACTAATGTACTTACAGGATCACAGTAGGTTTACCAACTTGCTACAACACAGGGAGACTCCAACATCCTGTTGGATCTTATGTGCCTTGGTCACTACCACTACTCACCTAGATTTCTCTTCCAGCCTGCTAATGCTCAGATCGCTGATTCAAACAAGCACGTTTAGGCAAAGAAATTCAGTCCAATCTTTTTGTGTAACATGATAATGGGGGTGGGGGGAAAAGGGGAGTTTGCAATGACAGACATGTATCCCTTTGTTCCTCCTCCATGTTATCTCAAGTGAAGAGACAAACATCAAGGATGATAAAATTTAACAGGATCTTGAAACAATTAAGAAATTACCCCAGCATTTTCTAAGACAATGTACTCTGGAACAGATTCAACACGGGTCACTGCTTCCATCTAGGATTCAGGAATGTAATAGATATCCTACAGAATGGTGGTATCAGGGCATATTTGATAGGGTTTCCCTCTGTTTATGAGAAGAAACTCTTCTTCCAGTAAAGAGAGAAAGTTAGCATGTCAAACAGCTTTAAGGGATTCCCACTGAGTTTTAGTACAGAGTGTACACTTTTCCAGATAGAACCAATATTCTGTTGCAATCAGTAAATAGCTGAGATCTGCTCAAAATTTTTGCTCTCCTCTGTTCAAACTAGCTTGTCCTTTGCCTTTGTTTGCCATTTTTAGAAAGAGAGAACTGACTATGCTTAGTGAAGGTTGTGCTTTTAGGGAGAGGGAGTTTAGAAGTAGGCTACAAAAATTGAAGTCTGGACCTAGTGCATCTGAATCAATGCCAAGTAAATGCAGCTCTGTTGGTAAGGCCAGGGGAATTAAGATCTGTGAAACTGGACTGTCAACAAATTATGCAAGAACTGGAGAGAAGCTGCAGCAAGTAAACTCCGGAAATGAAAAGATGTATATATTAAAGCTTTTAATGGTATAGATTTTCAAGAGAAGCGATTTCACAGCAAGTAGAGTTCAAACATTTTGCACAACTTGGCCTGACAGAATACTGCACTGAACTGGGAGAGTGGGATACAATTCAGCCTGGGATTCTGGATGTCACATACAGCATCAACACCGGCCAGGTCAGTGGAACAAAAGTAGGAGGTTGCTGCCAAGAGTTGTCATTTACTGCCTTCTGGTTGTGTTACTGCAGCACAGAACACTGTGCATGACTGTATGCACACCTTTTATGAACACAGGTTTTCTTGCAGGGGGCTAGGCAGAGCTCCCCATTCAGTTCTCACACTCAGCCCAGAATGAATATTTCTGCACTCAGGCTAATCCCATAATGCACAGACTTTGTCTAAGTGACTGCCTGACCAATAGCCTAGGCAAGCCAAATCTTGTAAGCAATGCTGTTATTGCCATATCTTCTGTCAAAACCTGTAAACATGCCTTGATAATCTGCTCCTGTGAGTATTCTATCTGCCTTTTTTGTATCTTGCTTATGACTTTTCCTTACAGTTTAGACAAAGTGCTGCCTCTAAATTCATCTTCCAGTGTTGCTGTTTGAACCATGTGCTCTCTGAACTCAACAACATACAATGCAATTTCTGAAGAAAATGCATTCTAAGTAAAAGTTTGAGCTTTTTTTCCAGTAAGAAAAAAAGGCATAAACTAGCACTTCATGTCATTCTGGGTTGGATGATGGGATCAAAATACATGATACCTGTGTTTATTCAGAAAAAATGTGTATTGGAAAGACTGTTCTGCCATCACAGATTGTGGGAGAATTTCTGATTGCTAA
>NW_008687589.1:27563-63020 GCF_000695815.1 Acanthisitta chloris | reverse complement strand
AGTTTGCAACCAAGACTGGTGTGCCATGCTGTTCTGAGATGTTCCTATGGAAACGAGATAACTGTATCATAAAGTGGAAATCCACTTTAACCTCTGTGTTCAAAGGCCTAATAATTACTGCAATGCAAGGGAAAACTAGGATAAGATATGAGGGCACAGCTGAATATGTGGGTTTTTTAATTATGCTGATAACTGTTGGCAGATAATTTGTTAACAAGGAAACACAAAACCAGAAAACCAAATATCATTGTCTCCATATTTAGTATCTATTGAGTAAGTAATGAGTTGCCATATGCATGTGGAGGAGATGTGCAGTCATCTAACATAAACAAGTAATTAAGAAGGTATAGGTGATGTAAGAATGTGGTCAGATGTTGAGGCAAGGTAATAATGCAGTGAACTTTTTCCACTAGGTTTATATTGTGATCTGGGGATTGAACCAAAGTGCATTGTAATTACCATGCTGTGATTTATTATCCAGCAGTAATTTCATTATCTTTGGTGATAACTTTTCACGTGCATGTGTGTATAAATGCACGAAGGGGAAGGAAGATCTTTGTGTTGCGTTGCTAGGGATAGTTCTTGCAATTACAACATAGTTATGGAAGGATTTTGAGGTGTTTGCTATGTACCAAAGCTGAATATCATGTGAGAAATTATTTATAGGTTAAACATTGTGTGTGGGAGGAGCTGATTCTAGATGAGGACTTAGTTACTTGCACCATACTGTAGGGATGTGTGTTTTTCATTGAAAAACTGTTAAAGCTGTGGTGTTGATATCTTCAGTGTGTTGCACACCAAGAAGATGCTGGCAGACTGGTTGGCTGCTGCTGATAAAAAGGCACAGAATTTGCCTTAATTTGGTACCTGCACTAGTCACATTGCAGTCATCTAGCAAAGGTTTCTGAGTCCATTTCTGTGTACACAGAATGTCCCTGTGTAAATTTCACTCTCTTTTCACATCATCAGAATGTCCCTGTGTAAATTTCACTCTTTTTACATCACATCAAGGCAGAACTAGTGTGTGTTCTCCCACACTGCAGACTTGCTTTTAGCCCCTCTTATGTCATTGGTTTCTGCTAATGTAGGGTTTCTGCTTTAGTTGTAACTAGTGCCCAAGAAACAAGGAGAGAAATTGTCTCAGGTCCTGTTTGCGCAGTTGTAATCTGAAATTTTTGATATATTCTATAGATTAAAGCGTTAGGGAATTTACTTTGTGTTGTTGCTTTTGCATTAATAGAATAGACCAATTGATGTTATATGTGTTAAAGGACTTCTAGTCTACAGTTTCAAATCAGACTTTTTCACAGTGCACATGGATCACTCATTTACAGATACCGGTGTAATATAAGCACCTCATTATTTCCTCCTGTTGGTTTGTCTGGGTCTTTTGGTGCAGGTAGAGCTGTTCTCTGCTTGTTCTCAGGGAGGACCTGTGGAAGTAGTGAAACTTGTTTCTAGGAACTGAGTATATCTTTGTGTGAAGTGCAGTCTTATAACTGGAAATCCCAAGTGATCCTCTTGTCTTCTTTACCAGGCTCCCAAGGGTAAATATGAAACCTGAGGCCTTTGGCAAGATAGCAGGACCCCAGCAAGCCATGTGGGCAGGGCTTGGGATGCAGATGGTTTGGCTTTTCATTTTCTGCAGTAGCTCTAAATTAGGAAGGACCCTGTGATTTGTTATTTAAAGGAGTTTTCTTAACTGTTGGGTAGGAGATCAGAAAATTTATGTTTGCACAGTCTGTAGTGTGCTAGAAATACACCATGCTAACCAGTAATGGTTAGCAGATGTGCTTTTGAGGCCATTGGTAGTTGGAAGTCTTTGCCAACTTTGGTCCTGTTGACTGACTGGTGCTTACATAAAAACTCCTAAGTGATGGAAGCTATGGTCCATTGCCCTGCTCATGTTCTTGATTGATAGAAACCATTTCTCTCTGGGATCAATGTAGGAATTCCAGAGTTATTCTGTCATCTTTAAAGTAATTTGAATGAAAACATTAACTCTTGCAAGTCTTGTGTTTGTTTGTAAAAAAATCTTCCTATACTGGTAAGTTTTCATGTTGTTTAATATGTGAAAATGAAATACTTGGGGAATACAGTAGTAAATTTCCCAAGGACACATTTCCTTGGAAGGATGACCAAGAGTATTGAATGAGGTAGAGGATGAGGACCAGAAGGAGCAAAAAATTGCAGATTAAATTTGCTATCTGAAATGAAATGTCTGGATAGTATGAAACGGAGGAGTACTGCCAGAGGACGGTACATTCAAGGTGTTTTTTTAGATTTTGCTGTATTTGTGTCATTAGTTCCCTGTTCATGTGTCTCTTTTCTCTTACAGTATCTGTAGAAGATGTCTCATGCAAGGGTGGAACGTAATGTGTATCCAGAGTGACTAGTGCATTGGGCCCTGTGCTGCTTTTGGAAACTTGTGTATTGCAAATGCCAAAAGAAATCAGGGATCGTGTTGCCTGAGGGTTTACATCAGTGATGTCAGTGAAGTTGGAGAAAACCATCACTGAATGATGCTGTGAGATTTTAAGTGCATCTCTGGGCACACTAGGAAAGCAAGTCTATACTTAGCACATCTTGAAGTGCTCATGGTTCCTTTGGGCTGTAATGAAGAGCAATCCCACAGTTCATCTTTCTTCATTTTTTCTTGCAGGAGAGGCAAGAGCCCCTGGCACTTTCACGTGTGCAAGGCTGAGCTGCTTGTCTGTCTCTGCAGTCAGATACTGCCAATGAAATCTGGCCCTGCTTGTATAAATAGTCTTAAGTGCAGACAAGCACAGTGCTAGTGCTTCCTGAGTTTTCAGGCCTTCTGCAGTCTGGTGTTTTACCAGCCTGAGCTTTGTCATTCTAGTCCCCCTTACTTATGTGCATATAAGTGCTATGCAGTTTAAAAATACCTAACTTTATCCAGCTATCCCTAGGCTGGGCTTTCTTTTTTTAATTGCTTTTGAACCTATTAATCAGTTTACATGTGTCATTCTGCAGAATGATGATCCCTGGAAAGGTCTCAGTGCTGACAGCTTGCTTTAAGTCTTGTCTGTGCTGGCACATAAAATACTGTAATGGTTGTTGCCTTAACTGCATTAAAATGCTATGTATCACTATGCTTGTGGTTTTTAGCTCAAACAGATTTACACAACTTCTTTTTTCCCTTTTTTTTTTTTGCTGTCCCTGTGCCTTTTAATCAAGAGGGAAGGTGGTTTTGTGGTTCTCTGAAAAGAAGGCAGAGCTGAGGGTAAACGTCAAGTTCTGATTTAAAATACTCATTTACTTTACCAGAGATTAGGACTAGGACTTCATGTCTTTTCCAAATGCTAAATAAGATTTTCTTATTGTTAGGAACAGATTTCCAAATATTTGCGCCTATATAAAAGGGTTATTTTTCTCTTGCTTCTGATGGTAAATACCTGTTCCCTGGAAGTACTTGTCCAACAATAAAACACATGCAGAAAATTAATATGTCCACGAAATAGCCTGTCTATACTTGAATGCAATCTTGGGGTTTTTTTAAGGGATTAATAAAATTCTTATAAAATGTTCCCAATAAGTTTTCTTGGGCTCACTGCAAATTTAATGTTTTCATTGTTAAGGAATAGCTTTAAATTTTTAGGAATATCTCTGCATGTGCATAAACCACCACTTCAGACATTATCTTGAGACTGAATCTTTGGCTCAGCAGCACAGTTATTACTCTTCAGACAATGTCAGGTGAAGCAATAATCTTATTTAACTTGCTCAGGAGCCAACAGAGTGAGTGGGTCTTCAGTTCCTCATGGCATCTCAGTCATCCAGTTCTGGGAGGATATGATCAGTATGCACAGAAGTTTGGAGAAGTCATTTCAAAGTTGTTTTTCACAGATATGGAAGCACTTAAAATAGTCACTCTGAAGCAAACTTGGAATGAGTGATATTTTTCTGGAGAAGCCTTTGTGCAGTGTGTGTTTTTGTTGGTGATGCAGTGCTGAAAGAGACCCTTATCAAGGAAGGAAGTCATACAGAATAAATCCCACTATGACAGTAATCCCGTGGTGATTTTGGTGGGGCAAAGGACACACTACTATAAATAGAACATTGATTTAGTGATAAATAATCATGTTTTAAATACCTCTTTTCTATCAGGCAGGCCAAGTGGTTGAATAATGGCAGGAGATTATTAAGATGGTAACTTCAAGACATCTAGGAATAAAATTTTCTTTCATTGCTTGTTAAGGTGAATGTTGGGAATTTTCTTCATAGTACAAAGTAGCTACCTCATAACAACTGCAGTGCAAGTGTCAGGGTTTGTTTGGCTTTTGGTTGGTATGTTTGTTTTTGTTTTAACTTAGACCGGCAACATTTTGCTCTGGGGATACATATGTGTATAAACAAATATGCCTAAGGTGTCAGACATATGCAGAGCAATATCACAGGTCTGAAAGCTCTTTTTACCTACTTGGGTTTGTTGGCTGAAAAACATTATTGTGTCTAAGAAAATTCTGGAAATAAATTAAAGCAGCACTTTGGAAACAATACTGAATGTAACAGCAGGATCAGTACTAATAGTGTCTTATTGCTGCTAAAAAATACAGTTTATCAACACCTGCCTGAGAATCCTGTCTCTGGAATAGCTCTATCAGAGGTCTTAGGTGTTCAAATGCAAAATATTTTCTAGTTTTAGCAGCAAAATGGTCTTAGGTGTGACCAGGGTGTGGCCTGTGATAGGCTGCACTTCTGGAGAATGTGCAGCTCATTATTTGGTGTAGAGAGATCCATCACTAGTTCTGTGGCATCACTGAGCAATGCTGCTTACCTTGCCCCAGCTGTCAGAAAATAAGGAGCTCCAGGAGGTCTTGAGTTGCAACAGCATCATTACTTTTTTTCACTGAATACATGTACTTTTATGTTTTCCTAAATTGTCAGTTTTGCCATGTAGAAAAACAAAGTGATTCCTGCACTGTGAACAAATTTGAACTACTGTAGAATGACAACTCATTCATCACACAAGAAGCCATTTTTCATGCTTATTACAGAGATCATAAGATTGCAGCAACAAAAGGATCTTCTTTTTTGTGGGTTATATTTTAAGAGGTGAAATCTGTCTTGATTATATTCTCCAGTCTTCAGTTCTGAATGTCGATTTCTGTTTTGGATTGCAGTTGTTCTGATCATGCAGGTCTGTAATTGAAATAGAAATGGTCTGTAATTCTTAGGGGTGGCATACCAGGAGTTTCTAAGTAGGTTTCCCTGCGGTTGGGTGTAGTTTGGGTCAGCATATGTTAATACTGCAGAATTATGGGCCATGTGGCTCTTGCTTATTTCCAGTAACGTGCAAACTCCCAAGGCACATGTGTTACAAATAGCTGTGTGCAGAACTAAGGCTCTTGGAGATGGCAGTTGCATTGGGAGGGAGGCATTCCTTTAGCTGGGATATGTGCATGCCCATCAAAGGCCAATGATTTGAATAAATACTGAAATGATATATGTCTGAAACTATTTTAATGAGTTTTGATAGTCATAGAGTTGTTCGGAGTTAATTTTGAATGCAGAATTTTCAAGGAGTGACTGCAATTTGTGCAAACAAATTTTGTAGTGAAGGGCCACTTAGTAACTGTGCTCGTTTGTTGTTCTTGGCGTGCAGAACTTTCTAGATCTGGTCATAAACACAAAAGCATGGACCATTGCAGAGCAAGGACATACCCTTAAATATGGTATTTTTATCAGAATGTTACTGGTTTGCTCCCATCTTCAGATATGAAGTTATCATTTTGTGTAGAATTTTAAAGGTGTTTTCTTAGCTAGCAGAAACTATTATGGTATTCCCTTCTGCTGATTGTGTAGAATTTTAAAGGTGTTTTCTTGGCTAGCAGAAACTGTTATGGTATTCCCTTCTGCTGGCACAGGAAAGTGCCATCCTTGTTTTGCTGCCAAATAAGGTGACAGGACAAAAAGGTGAATGTTGGTGTTCCAAGATCAACCTGGTCTGTGCTTTCTGTCTAGGTCCAGTCTGTGGTGTCCAGGGCTCTTTCTTTCGTTGGATATTGGCTGTATTGTAAAATATACAGGAGAATTACTAAATGGGTTCATGTTAAAAGTGAATTTTAATTCTGGTTCTTACTGAAGTGTTTTTTCCTTTTAAAGATGACATTGCGATTCTCAGCAAGTTCCAGTCATCGGGGTCAGAAGGTATTGTACTAACCAGCATTACACCTTCCCTGCTTCTGTCTGTGTCCTCTCTCCATTTTTTATTGCAAGTTCCAGTCCTCGGGGTCAGAAGGTATTGTACTAACCAGCATTACACCTTCCCTGCTTCTGTCTGTGTCCTCTGTCCATTTTTTATTTTTTTTTTCTGCTGGGAGTCTCTTGGAAATCAGACTTCGGTTAATATGCGTCACTGATTAACACATATGAGCCAGGCCTATCTCAATGGGATTTGCAAGTCAATTCTTGGCTTCGGTTAATATGCGTCACTGATTAACGCATATGAGCCAGGCCTATCACAATGGGATTTGCAAGTCAATTCTTGCCTATCTGTGGGCAGCTCTCTTGATTAAAATCTAACTGGACATTTCCATCCCTGGTGCTTGGTTCTGAGATGGGTTTCCTTTGCACCTTCCTACATGGCTTGGCCATGCAGTGCTTGTACTGCTTGTACTCAGGAATCTGTTTGTGTTTTTCACGGAGTGAACGTTTTATGCTGTACTCTTCAGTTAATATATGTTTTGCATTCTCTTTGTAGCTTCTTGTGTACTGCTCAAGGGTTATTCAGGTTTGTTCCTGTGAATCAGAGATACCAAGAGGATTTCCTTCCCCAAGTTGCATAAGTCATCAGCTGTGGTACTGGGAAAGCATTTAAAATGTGGAACTCTGAATTATACTTGTTCCTGAGGTTAGACTTGCACAACTACAGAGATGATAACATCCAGGAAAAAGAAATATGTAGGCTGTTAGAGGCCATGGAATCAGTTCCAGTCCTCTCAGCAGCACAGGCAAATGGAATGTCCCTGCTGTGGGGACAAGGTCCCAGGCTGCTCCTGGCCTGGAGCTGGAGGGTTGCCTGAGGGAATGTTCTGGCTTTCTGCACCTGAGTCCTGGGCTCATACCTTTGACCAGATCTGCATGAGCCACCTGCCTCGCAGGGCTGTGGGCAGTGCAGGCAGCAGAGCATCCTGAGGATGCTCCTGTTTTTCATCCTGGGCTCCTGCTGAGTTTGTGTAAGCTTAGGACCATCCCTGTAGGAAGGTAGAGCCACTACTTAAGGATATTCTTGCAGAAACAGTTCCTCATGTAAGTTAAAGTGACTGTTTTGATGCTTATTGGGTTTTGTGATGTTCTCCCATTATGTACCATTTGTTTCTCTTGCATGTTGGATATTTGTGCTATGTTGGGAGGTGAACTGAATTCAGTTCTGTGCTGTAAACCTTTTCTGTGTTTGGTGTTCTGTCTTACAGCATAGTCCCTGTAGCATTTAGGATAGATTTGAGTAGGAAGAATGATCCCACATTAATTCCTTTCGCACTAACCTTTTAGAGGTGACTTCACATTGGTCTCCACACTCATATCAGTGTATGGAAACACCATTTTACAAGTGCATAAGTAAAACTTAAGTGTTCAGATTGTGTCTACTAATACAGATTTAGCAGGCTTAGTTTGCTTTAGCAGAGTAGCATGTGTCAGCTTTAAATGTCTTGGCATTCAGAGTCCTACTCATATATTTTACATACCATTATGTACCATTGCCCAGTTTCTCCTCATATCATGTGTGGTTATAAATTACAGAGACCATTTTCTGGAAGTGAACTTAGACAACGAAGAAAATTGTAGGAAATAAAATGCTCTCAAGCTGTACTTAAGTAGCTTATTACAGTTTTTTTAAGAACCTGTTTGTATCTTGCCTGAATGCAATTTTGATATCAAATATTTGCAGGTTACAAAAAGAAAAAAAAAGAAAGTAGGTTTGGTTGGTAGGAATAATCTAACTATAGTTGCCTTGACAGTGGTCCAGTCTAAGATGGACTGGCTAATCAGTCTGTCCAGTCTAAGCTATACTCAGTAGTGCTTCCTTGATGGAGAAAGGAGTAAGATGAATCCTGAATTTTTTTGGAAAAGACACCCTTATTAGATGTCTGCTCTAGATTGTAATGAGCTGTGTTCAAAACTGCTTGTCCTTTTCCATTGATGGTGGAGTTATTTAGATGTCTGGTTTAGGCGACTGTCTAAATAGCAGAGGGATTGTTGTTTACAAAAACTTCTTGGAGCAGGAGCTTAGCTTACGGGCTCAGAGTTGCTTTCCAGAGGAAACTAGTGACAGAATAAGTTCAGAGCCACAAACCCAACCAGCAGCTCAATAAAGTTTAGGGTTCTGAAGGTACTAAATGTGATTTTTCCATATAATGTTAACATTTAAGTAACAATGGCCTTGGTGAACTGGCTGTGCTTGTGGAAAAGTCATGTTGGAGTTCACTACTCTTGCTAAAATGAAGGCAGGTTTTCTCTGGCTTTGGTTTTGTTGTTTTGGGGTTGATTTTCTTGGATTTGTTTTTTTAAAAAACAACAAGCTTAGTAATTTAAGTTCATATTACTATTCTTGATTGGCTTGTCATATCTCTGTTATGTGGCATCTGAAGTCTTGAGGTTATGAATTATTAACCCCTTAGCAAAAAAACACACCCAAATTCAATTTCTAGCAAGCAATCTCATAAGTAATAGAACTTCCATAACCAAGACAGCAAAGCTCTGGGTGTGAGACCCTCTTAGACAGTAACCTGGCAGATATTTGAGACAGGAAAGATAAGTGATGACAACAAGTTTTATTTTGTCACCATTTAAAATATGTTTCTGTGACTGCAAAGTTACACCAAGGTAGTACAGACTGAGTATATTGTGTCTTAGAGCATTTTTCCCTTCAAAGAACTGTTTTTGAAGATTTCATGTAGCTGAGTACTATTTGCCATCTTTTGTGTGTTCATCGTTCCATGCCTTCAAGGTCCACATCATTTTCAGATACAATAATATTTTAAAATAAGGAATGTATTTATGTGAATCTTCCTTTCTTTCAATGTTCCTTAGGGGAAGAATGCAATGGACCTCTAAGTGAAACTGGTTCAGCTGTAGGATCAGAAATCCCAAGCAGCTCTGAGGTAAGGTGCAATATGGATGGTGTTAATTAATGTGCTGCTGGTAGGAAGAAAAAAGAATGGTTGCTGTGATTAAAAAAAGGAGGTATAAGACACACACACTGTGACTTAAATAAGCAGTCCTGGGCCTGTTTCAGTGGTCATTAAATGTTTTGACAGTTGGAAAAACATAATGTTTCTGCACAAACCGAATGCTTTGTTTGATGCTGCATGGCTGGATGGGGAAGTTGATGGATGCTGGTGTTCCTCTGCTCTAGGAATGTTTTGACAGTGCAGCAAGAGTGACAAAAAAGAAATGAAGATTTGAGTTACTAGAAAACCTCTTCCTTGCAACGTGTGCTTTATGAAAAGCATCATCAGCTATTCATTTTTTCACAGTACCTCATCACATAATATGTACATTACACAGGGTCTTGAAGAGTTAGTGATGTGTTCATGGTCACATGAGGACAGACCTTAGAAGTGCTTGCTAAATTACACAGAGCTTTATCTTCCTAGAGCATACAACCATATCATCCAAAAGTTTTCATAAGTGTACCAGTTCCATCTTAAAAATTGTTAGTATGTTCACCCTGCTGCTTTCTGAATCTGTTGTAGGAGTTGTAGTCATCTTTTTCTAAAGGAACATTTTCAGTAAACAGCTATATCAAATCCTTCACTAAAAAATGGGCAGACATGGATCTCCAATTATAGGGTATGAATCATCATAACATGATAAGCTGATTCTGAGCTGCTTGTGAGTTTCTGAGTGGATGAAGATAAACTATTCCACCAAAGCTTGAAAGAATTCACTTCATGACTTAGGAAAAGACAAGAAACATGGGAGAAAGTGTGCAATGCATGTGTCATACTTGTAGAGACTTGGGATTTAAACCTTGTGTGGGGGGTGAAAGATTCATGATGGGGTGGGAAAGGAGGCTTTGATCTTCAGCACCAGGTAGCACACTTCTCTATTTAATGATTTTACTCCTGTGATAGATTGGTAATTTTCTTGTCACTTAACTATGTTTCTGGAGTTGAAAAATATGAACTCTTGGAAGTCTTAAACCAATTTAGGTCAAGTAATTTTAAAACAGAAATGGGGGGGTGAAAGATTCATGATGGGGTGGGAAAGGAGGCTTTGATCTTCAGCACCAGGTAGCACACTTCTCTATTTAATGATTTTACTCCTGTGATAGATTGGTAATTTTCTTGTCACTTAACTATGTTTCTGGAGTTGAAAAATATGAACTCTTGGAAGTCTTAAACCAATTTAGGTCAAGTAATTTTAAAACAGAAATGGATTCCTAAAAATTTTTTTTAGAGTTAAATGAACTTATGTTCAGGTCACTACTTCACTATGCTCAGGCTGTCTTTTCTTTTGGAAGAGAAAAACCATAACATACAATAACAGGATGCTTGTGCTTAACAGTACAGAGAAAAAGCTAAGGCCTTATTGTTAATTTAGCAAGAGAGGAGGGAAAAAATAAATCTAGATTTGATACAGAGAGCAGAAAACATTACATATGCATAATTCAGTGGTTGGGTTTTTTTTCTTTCTTTTGTAATCTCTAATGGCATATGTGATTTGGACATAAGGTATGATGGAAGTAAAACAAAAACAGAGGTGAAAAGCAGTCTGCAGTGAAGCCTGCCAACATATATATGGAAGCTGGATGAAGCCCAGGACTCAAAAAGCAATTGAGTCTCCAGTCAGTGGTGCATTTGGTCCTTCATGATTTTGCATTTGTGCTTCTTGCCTATGATTTTTTTCTGTGGTTTTTTTTCTTTTTTCCTTAATCTGCTTCTTCTTGAGTCTCCTTATTTTTCTTCTTCTTTAATCTCCCACAAGTACAAAAGAAATAAGATCAGTCAGAGTTCAACAGCTTTTCGTATTCCAAGCCTTATAGCATAAATCATTTCTAGATGCTTTGTCATGCAGGGAGGCAAGGAGATGTCTCTAGCAGACAGGAGACTGGAGAGGGGAGGCAGGGGGGAAGGAAATGATGGAGATGTTTTCAAGTAAGTGCATCAATGGAGCCTGCTTCCAATTACATCCTTGTTGAGTCAGTAATACACAGACAGCCACTTCTTCTAGGGATGGGCAACTGTGCTAAGTGAGTCTCTATGTAGAATCTACCTGAATCAGTCTTTATGGAGTTCCTGTCCCCAGAAATACATAAATGCTTCTGAAAGTGCTTTCAAGGAAATTGGAATATGTATGAAATGAAACCTGATTTGTTTTTCCTCTGCATGCAGAGTGAGAGCTAGAAAAAGATACAGTGGTGCTCTTAGGGGATTGTAATTAGTCGTTCAAGTTAAAAAGTAAATGAAGATGAAGCCCACTGAAAATAGAGTTCCTGTGCTTAATAAGAAAGAAGGTGGCTCAATTAATTCAAGGTTGGAAGAAAGCTTAAAAAATCGAATTTGTTCATTTGACACCAGTGAAAATAATTCCTGTGAATCAGGATTTGCCATAATGTAACTTGATCTGGAGAAAATCTGACAAGAAACTGCCTTTACTTAAACCACGTTAGCAGCAGTGAATTGACAGAGCTCCATTAAAGCAATGCATTTAACCAAAATTAGGGGTATGACTCATAGATTATTGGCATTTTTTTCAGAGTAGCAGGTGCTGCAGGTGTCCCAAATTAACAGTTAATATTTTTGCTAAAGAAACACCATCATAATATACATTACTATTCATGCTATTCATTTTTCAATTCAGACCAGTGGGTTTTCAAGTGGAGAGAAACTTAAAATACCATTATTAACATTGTGAAGACAGACCAAATTGGTTTCAGAATCTAGAAGGAAATACAAATGGATTTCTTCCAAGTGTAACCAAAACACAATCCTCAGGCTAGGAGAGCCAGAGTGCACTGAAGACTTGTGAAAGTGGATTCCAGAGTATGAAAACCAGCCAACACTGCTGCCACCATTGCCAAACTTCCTGGTTTTCCTCTCAACAAAGTGGGACTGTTTGGGTTGGTTCTTGTTTTGGGAGTCATGTGCTATCAAGATTGGAGCCCTTTGGTTTTGTACATAGACTTACAGTGAAAAAGTAGTGTTTCTCTGCAAGAGGACTTGAAATGTGCAGAAGCTAATGAATTTCAAACAGTTGCATTGACAGCAGGGTTTAACTTCCCTAGAGTAAGAGGAAAGCATTTCACAAAATGCATAGGAAAAGGTCTCTAGGCCTGTGCAGAGACCTCTGCCAGCTGTGTCTTCACCTCAGAGCTTAGTGTTTCACTTCAACATATTAAAATTTTATGTCTGAGTGAAGCAGTGTGGGCAGTGAGGACCAGTGGGTGGCTAAAAGCTGTATTTAACCGTGGAGGTGATGGAAAGCTGAGGGTGGGAGGAGTGTGGGATGGAGAGTTTGGATACACAGAGATGGAAAGGGACCAGCAGGGATGGGGAGGCATTGCAATAGAGTGGTCAGGAGCCACAGGGCAGCATTGAAAAGCAAAGCTGTGCTCTCACTGATGTTCAGTTTGTACAGGACTTTACATGGCAGGTATTTACAGTGGATAAGTGGAGAAAAGCTTTGTGCTTAAGTGTCTCAGCCCTTAGTTCTCTACTAATAGTGGAGGTTTTTCCAGTAGCATCAGCGATGTGAGGATTAGACTTCTAAATCCAGTTTAGACTATGTTATGTTAAGAGCACAGTGAAGCTATTTATATATGTACTGTTTCTTATGTGGATTCCTTGCCAAAGCCTAAATCAATCTTTTGGGGTTTATTTAACTGCATTCTGAAAAGGACATTTTCACCTTACTTAGTGTATTGGGTCTAGCAAATATCCAGAGATAGGATCATTAAGAAAGAAGCTAAAGATGTGTGTATGTATTGCTTGAAGTGTAAACAGGACAAAAGTTGCATGTTTCTATCACAGAATTACTAGAATGGACCTCAGTGGTTTCTGTCAAGTAATATTGTAATACAAGTGAAAAATACTATTTTCTAATTAAAAAAATAACTACCAGTCCTTTATGAAAACTGGATTTGGGGTAATAAACTTCTTGAACTAGTACAACTCTAAACCAAGAAATGATGGTGTAATAGTGAAATGCTGTTAGTATTGTGGTTCTGTTGACAGCCAATTTAATTCCATAGAGATCTGTTGTATTTTCATAATTCACTCACACTGTTTGGTTGCACTGTTTAAACCTGTCTGTGCTTTGTGTAGAGAAGCAAAACAAGAGTGTGGGAAGTTATTGACTAACAGAATGAGATATTTCAGAGCAGCTGAGGTATTGCAAACTATTATTCCTTCCAGCAGCAAAGCCTGATCTCAAAATCTGTTGCTGCTGCAATCCCATGGGACCCCAGAGAGCTGATGGCTGTGCTCTGCAGAGTCCTCTGCTCCATACCTGTGTGGAGTTTGGCTCTCCAGACCCAAATCCAGGAAAGCAGTGAGCACCCAGATCTTGTACAGTGAAAATCAGGGTAGGACCTGTCTGGGTGTGAGTCAGAACTGGCAGCTGGGATGCCCCACTAGTGTTATTAGGCATAACCACTGCAATTACTGGTACTGTCTACACTGTGAGATCCATGGTTTGTCTCCTTGAATTTGTTTTTGTTCAGTGCCCATTGTAAAATTTCAATTTGCATTTAAAAAAACTGGCCGAGTAGGTGATGTCACATTTGTTCCAAATACAAGTGCAGCCATCTCTGCTATGTTCATTTTCTCTTTGCTATCAAAATGAGTAAGAGTACTGTTAAAACTTGGGGTTTTGTCAGCTTGTAAACAGTAATCTGTGCCAACTTGTTTAGACTTCATTTTTCTCATGGAAATGGTGAGGAATGCTGTGTAACTGATAAAAAATTGTAATTATTAATCCTTAAAAGTCAATAAGGACCATGTAAAAGTTGGTGGTGTAGCCTAGGGACCCAACTCATCTTGAGGCAGTAGTTCCTAATACTGAAAATCCATCTATCACTCAGAATAGCTTTTCAACAGCTTAAACCAGAAACTCCACTGTTTCTTCTGAATTAGCCTTTTATTTTAAAGCATCTTTTGCATCATTGCTAATAACATTATGTTTTTCCCGTGATGCCACTGGCAGGGCCTAAACAGCACTGAGACTACTTTACTCATCCCTGAACATCAAGTGGTAAGCAGTGAGCAATATTCATGCTTCCCTGCATGAATTTGTGTGGCGTCTTCTATAACAGTATGCCAAAACGTCCCTCACCAGAAAATTTTCCAGTTTCAAGGATGCCATCCTTCAAAAAAAAATAAAATCTTTTGCTAGCTTATAAAAGTGAATATGGTTTTTGCATTTCTTCCTAGTGGTGGCTTAAAAGATAAATTCAAATTGAAAGGATAAGAGATAAAATTGAAAAGTTAAAGCTTGGTGGAGAAAACTGGAAAGTTTCCTTTTTTAGCATTGTTTTGGTTTAACGGGATATAGGATGTACTCTGGTGTTATTAACAAATGTGGTATTCCTTTTGATCATGCTAGCCTGGGGGCTCTGTGAGTCAGCATGATACTTTAAAATGTTTTAAAGAGCAAGAAACAAACACTGACCTCGTTTGAAATGTGTTAACTTTTTTTTTTCTTATTGCGGTAAATAATAAGGAAAAGCTCAAAATCGCCACTTATGAAATTCCCAGACAAGATAACTGTAAAATTGTCACGTATATAAGAAAACTGAAAGTAATCATTATTGTTTCATGGAGGAAAAAGTACCAAAATTCATTGGAGAGAACTGAAGTACATGCTGAGGTGTATTAAAACTGTCTGCTTGCTTACATTGGGCTCTGGTGTCTTCCATTAACCCGTACGCTCTCCTAGCATACTTTTTATTTTCCTTGGTTCTGTTCTTGTTTAATGTATTCTTTTATCCAGAGAGGCTTTTTTTATATGCATTTAAATTTCAGTGCAAATATCTTGGTGTCTTAAACTGCTTTGAAATGCATGTTTTCAAGCTTTCGGATTTGACTGTGGTTCAGAATTGAAACACAAGTGTGGTAAAGGTGAAAAAAAAAAAAGCAGCTTGCAAGCTTTAGCTGTGAGAAATACGTGGGGTTTTGGGTTTCTTTCTTTGAATGGGAAAGGTTCTAGTTTTGTATGCAGCCTTGTAGCCTGCATGAAGCCTAACTGGAAAATGGGATATGTGATATTGAGTGTTGTTATACACTTCTTTCTAATGAGTAAGTTCTTCAGTTGCATGGATTCCTCCAAGGAAGAATAACGAAGAGAATTTCATGGAAAGGGGATCTCTGGTAAAATGGGAAATGAGTTTACTGTGCATAAACCAGCAATTTGCCTTTTTGATTTTCAAGAGTGCCTGTGTATTTGCATATGTTCTGTAAATGCATTTCTAGGAACGTTTTCTTTTGTAAATAAATGTAATTTATTTATTTATAGTATTTATAAAGTGATGTTTAAAGTTGTATATTAGTATATATCTATATTTCTATTTATAAAGTTATGTTTAGCATAGCAGCATTTAAACCCATGTGTTTTTCCTGTAGCTGTGAGCATGTTTAATTCAGTGAACAGGAGGAGTATGTGAGCATTTCATGCAAACTGGGGATCTAAGTGATGGTGATAACTTTGTTTTTAAGCCATTTTGTATTTCCTACCCTTTCAATTCTGGAGGATTTTCTTGTATTTCAAGCTCTTATATTTTTGTCCATTTCTGTATTCTGAAAGTTTTACTGCAGTGGATTGCTAATTCATAAATTACTCAGTAGTTTTTTAATGTAGTTCTTTAGGTTTTTTACTCTGTTTTAAATCTAATTTGCCTGTGTGATTATCAGAGGTATGCAGCTAATAAAATAAATATTTGGATTGTAGACTGTATCTTGGAAGGAAGCAAAATGTCACAAATCAATTGTATTTTGTAATTTCAGGCAGTTTTCTTGCCTGGTAATGTAGGACTATGATAATATAACTCCTAGATGTGCTGATGGGGATTATGCAAAGCATTCTGTGTTATTAATGTAACCTCTCAGCATACCTGTTAGTCATAGCCAGAGGTGCTTCCCTGTGCTCTAACTCTAATGAAGCTAATGGACTGGGTTCCTCCACCTCAGTTACTCATCTCTTTAGTGCTTTATTACTGAAATTGCTGCTCTGAACCACCTTCCCAAGAAAGGGTACAAGATAAAAAAATCAGAAGGGGAAGGGTGCTGAGGTCTGACCCTGCAGTCCCAGCTCTGTGGGGGGAGCCTGGAAGTCCAGAGCATGGAATTTCCCAGAATCATCACTTAGCTTAGGTTGGAAGGAACCACAGTGGGTCATCTGGCCCAGCCTCCCTACTCGAGCAGGCTCACCCTAGAGCACATGGCTCAGGGTTGTGTCCAGATAGTTCTGGAATACCTCCAGTGAGGGAGAATCCACAGCCTCTCTGGGCAATCTGTTCAGTGCTCAGTGACTCACAAATTTGGGAATTAGAGTGAATTTGGGAAGGGTGTTTCTCAATGTAGGTCCCTAAGGAGCTTGGAGTTTTCTGGTGGAATAATAATCTGAAAAGTATTCCTCTAGGACAAGTTCCCCTGTCTTTGAAGCATGGACTTGGAGAGGGCTGGGATATTTAGTAGCAGGGTGTATTTGGAGGAAGCTCCCTGCCTACAAGGAGAGAGCTGTGCTAAGTGGCCTGTAAGGACATAAATTTCCTGTTAGGTGAATGACCAGAAATAGAAATCCCTCAGAGTCCTGTGAAAATACACTGAATTAAATAATTCAGGTATAATCTGTGAAACATATTTGCTTTTTGGGTACTGTGATCCCATTAAAGCACTGAGGGGTAGCTGACCACACTGCCCCAGCCCTGCTGTCAGTGTGCCACCGTGGGAAAGTGAGGCCACAGGGACATTTACCACCATCCCCATCCCTCAGCTTCCACCTGGAGTCATTTCTCTGAAGCACTTTCTGTAGTGGTGTCAGTGGTTGGTGCCACTTCCAGCAGTGGCTTTCCCCTCTCCAGCTCAGTGACTGAATGTTTGCCTTGGCCCTGGAGAGGTGTCTTAGAGGCACCCGTGGAGTGAGACAGCCAAGGACTCCTCCAGATGCATTCAGCAGTGCTGGAGAGTCCGTGAGTCTGAATTAGTGTGGGGCCATCAGCCAACATTCACACACTGTGCCCAAACCAGTCTGGGCAGAATGAATTGTGAGCTCTTACAGCCTTACTTTGTCCTGGATTGTGCTTTGTGTTGGTCTGTCCTGTCCCCTGTCCTGTTTTAGTCAGGGCTTCCTATTCCAGGGTTTTAGGTCGTGTCTGAGGTGGCAATTGCAAGATTAGGTACTTGGAGGGTTGGTTGGTTGAACATGGTCCAATACCCTGTGCTCCACTGGGTGTTTAGATAGGAAGTATCAATTATGTGGTACCTAGAAATGTTAATAGAGTTCTTTATGACTCCTGGAAGTTTGCACTTATGTGGCCACATGAAAAGAAAATTTTCCTCTTTGCCATACACTGTTAGAGCATTCAATTAACACATCTGTCTGCAAGCTGTGAGGTCACTTAGTTCTTACAGAGATAATTAGACTATCGAGACCAGAAAGTTCCTGTGGAATAACAAAAGGACAGTATTTGTTTTGGAACAGGTGGGTTTTGTAAACTTGCTTTGCAGTTGATGGATTTATTGGACTTTTTGAAAGCACTGGTATATGCTGAATCATTGCAGTAACACCATTTCAGAGAATCCTACAGTGGGCTTGGGTTGGAAGGGACCTCTGGAGGTCTCTTTGGCCAACCTCCTACTCAAGGCAAGGTTGGCTTCAGCTTAGGTCACATTGCACAGTCGTGGCCCAGTTTGATCAGGCTATGTGATCTCTGAGGATGGAGGTTATGAAGTCACTCTGGGCATGTTTTATCTTTTCCCACCCAACCACACCCTCATATCCTGTAGGAATTTCCCTTGTTGTGACTTGTGGCTGTTGCTTCTTGAGTTTTCACCATATGCCTTGGCCCTCCTCCTCTTCTGTAATTTCCCATTGGATATAATTTAATTATTCAAAAGCTTCAGCTTTCTATCTGTGCTGCATTGGGAAGTTTTAATGTGGTTACTTGTATTGCAGAAGGAGCACAATACAGAATATCTACCATGATGAGGTGTGGCTTCATTTAAGAACTGCAGGTTGTCCAAGATCAGTTAACTTGAATACAGTTCTGGAAAGAGCTGTTAAGAAATAAGATGTATTAAACCATAATACTTAATGACTCACTGATAAAACCAGTGCCATTTACTAAGTTGTTACATATTTCAAGCCTGTACGTGCACATGTATGCACAAAACTGCATGAATATGCAAGACTTTTGTTCTCCTTGTGAAATCCAAATGCAGCAAAATGGAAGGAATAATCTATGGGTTTAATAAGCAGTCCTGTCACTGTCCATGAGGAATAATCCTATGTGCAGAAGGAGAGGGAAGTGATAAGTGTTCCCCTTCTCAAAGCAAATCCAGTGGTGACTACTGCATCTTCTTAAATTCATAGTCAGACCTTTAATGACTGAGGATTCTGGTACATCTTAGAAAATGAGCAAACTTTGATGGCACTAAAGTTAAAGTATGACTTCAATTATATAGAACAATCTAATTGTAACTATGCAACCTAAACAATTTGGGATACTTCTTTGGCAGCAGCTTTTTTTAAAAAAGTAAATATTATTGATTTATTTTGTCTTTCTGTATATGAATTTAGTTCTCTAGAGCAACATCTGTGCTCACACAATCTGTGTCTTTTGAAATCAGTGGTTGGGGTGGTCTTTTGTTAGGGCAATTCCCAACATTGTAAGTTGTTAGAATGCACTTTGGGGTTCACTTACTGTAATGCTGAATAATTACAGTACCATTGATCCTAAGCAGATGTCAGTGTAGTTCTGTGCACTATGTTAATTTGATTAAATTAACATCTAAACAGTTGCACTTTGCTTCTAGCCACCTTTACATTCTAAAGAAAAACCAAAGCAAAACCAAACCTGTAAGCACAAAATAAAATTGAAAAAAATATTTTTCTTTTCTGCTATTGGATTCCGCAAAACCAAACCTGTAAGCACAAAATAGAATTGAAAAAAAAATTTCTTTTCTGCTATTGGATTCTATTATTTTTGTGAGCCTCTTAATCATGCAAGATTTTGTACTGCATTTGGAAGCTAAAGCATTTTCTGAGGTAACTGTCCTCCTTTCAATCATACAAAGTAATCTAATTGAGCTTCTGTAAATATTTCTCAGGAAGAAAAACAACAGAAACCCCTAACAGAATTGCTGAAGAGGGAAGGCAAAGAAAGGATGGCAGCATTTTCAGGGAATAATTTTAGCTTTTTTGTGCTACATTGGTTTGCAACACAGTGTTTTGTAGCTCCCCAAAGGCTAGGATAGCTTCAGGAACAAGGAATTCTCCATAATGCATGGATGCTTCAAGTAGGCTGCTCTCTGCTTTCAGCAGTTACCAGTGTGTCTGATGAAGATGCATAAAGTTGTGCAATGCTATGGAACCATGGGAATTTTCAGTTCTTTTTATTTTAATTCAGCCTGTTTGAAGATAAACAAATGTCCTGGATTATGTGGATATTATTGCCTGTAATTTTATCAGCTCTGGAATGACGTGGTTGCCATTGGACTTTTTATGTCCCAGCAGGTCCAACCTAACAGGAGTGTAACTGGAACATATATGCACTATATATTAGCCAGTGCTTGTTTTATTACCTTTGCACTACACTCAAAACCCCTTTCCTACTGTTCTTTTTAAAATCTGCTCAAGTATTCAAAGGATGACAATGAGCATTTGAGGAGTCATTATTTTAAAACCTTTCTATATTATCAGAATGGATCTGAGAAGAGCTTTGCCTTTAATAACGAAGATGTGACAGTCATAATATTTGTGGGTGCCTGTGTTTTTCTCATACTTGGAAGCTTTGCCTAGCTTTAAAGGACATGGATTTCTTGCTGGCTGTAGTTGGGGGGGGGTGTGTACTCAAAGCAGTTGGTTTGGTTCTTGGAGAGAAACATTAAAAGACTCATTTGTGACAGTCTGCTAACTACTTGTTGGTTATTCCAGCAGAGTGGAAGGAGATATAATCTGTTCCTGAAGCGCCGGCTCAGGGTAAAGCAGTGATGAATGGTACTGCAAGTGGCTTGGAGGCTGCAGTAATAACATGCTTCACTGTGTGATGCCTTCTGTTAACTGGGAGCAAGGTTCACAGCTCTCAATAAACATTCTGTGCTTTCTCAGGGAGCTTTCTCACCTGCAGCCTTGCATGGTGTGAGAGGGAGAAGACAGAGCCATAACCCTCTGAGTTACTCTGCTTTGTTCCTACTCTAATGAAATAAAACCCAAATTCAGCCCTATAGAAATACACTTCTGCTGATGGGTGTGGGTAAAAAAGGTAACACCAACTTCCCTTACTGTAGAGTTATGTGTAGACCAGAATTAGGTTCTGTGGAGAGCACTTTGCTCTATGTCTTGTACACAATTTGGTAGAGCTAAATATTGATATGCTAATAAATAATATTACCTAATATGAGTTAACTTCCCTAGGAGAGTGTGGTTATAGTCTTCTATTTGTGTAACATTCCTTACTGTGGCCTAACCAGTGAAAAAGGTCAGTGTTGTTACTATGACATTCTGATAAAATATGACCTTTAATAGATCAATTGGAATACTAATTACCCTGTTGCATTGATACCTTTAATTTGAAATTTTTTAATTTTTTTTTTCCCCATGAAAGTAAATACTCAATTTCAAAATGTCCCCCCTGTATTGTTTGTGTGCTGTTTTTATATGTGGTCATTGCTGGAACATATGTCTCTGTGGTGGTTAATTTAGTGAATCTTGTTGTCTAGAGCAAAATGCATGGAATGTATGTTTTGCTACCTGCTTCAAATACTCACAAGTATCACTACACTGATATGTATTTATTGTTCCTGTACCAGTTATTTCCATGTGGCACTTGGAGACACACACACTTAATTCTGAAATTATTTTAACTAGATACAACCCTTGTTAAAACTCACTCAAGTATATCTTCAGCTCTGAGGAATTGTGGCAATGGGGGAAAAAATTCTTTGTCTTTTGTTATATTTCAGAGACTGCAGTAGTTGCTTTTTTATTCATATACCACTGTATCTTCTACAGATTGATAAAAGACACGAAAGCAAAGATTCTGTTTTCTTCAGGGATGGTGTCAGGAGGATTGATTTTGTTCTCTCCTATGTGGAGGATCTTAATAAGGAATGGGAAAAAAAGTTGGTAAGTTTGTCTTTTTGAAGTCCTCTTAATTTTTATCTGTGATAGGTAACCTGAATATCAATTGCTAACCTGTTCAGATCACTACACTCAACTGCAATAGGACTTAGCTAAAAATTAAAAAAATTGGTTGTTGCTTTCATTCCCGTATGAAGGAAATACTACTTTCCTTAGGGAGTTGACCTGCCTATGCTCACATCCAAATATGATCCAGTGCAGAACACAGCCCCTGCATCTTACTCCTGTTACCTTAAAAAAACACAAGAATTTCTGTCATCATCTCTGATGCTTTTCCCAGATTAAGCATCTCTCAGTCAGCTTTGCTCAGCTAGCCACATTCCAGGGATTTTCCTGGAAGACTAGGATTCTTTTATAGCTATGGTACCACAGGTTTATATACAGGCTTCCTTTTTCAAACTCACCCTAACCCTTTGCCAGGCTGTAGCTAGATTCCTTCTTCTCCCATAAAGCAAAATGCTTTTAAAAGAGATGACAAAAGGATACCACTCAATGTAGAGAGCTAAAAAATAAATCCAGGCCAAATTTATCAAAGCAACTCTTAAACTTTTCCATTAGTCATACTCAAATTATTTAAAATTAGTAAAGAAATTGAGACTATTTAGGTAATGTTTCAATTGAGAAGGAAAATGAGCCAGATGGTCAGTTTAGTCACTCATTTGTGTTGTGTGCAGCAGTTTCCTTCTCATTGCTTTTTGGGTCATTAGAGGGTAGCAGGAATCTTTGCCAAACCAGGGGCCACATACATGGGTGTCATTATTGACTGAAGGATTCACATGGGCCCAAGAATGAGGAGCTAATATTGTAGTTCCTATTTGAAGTAAAAATGGCCTTAGGTTGGAAGAAACATCTCTGTCTTGCAAAAGACCCAAACATCCACAATAAGTTTTGTGAAATTTAATTCTGTGTATGTCTGTTATTGCAATGTCTTGCAAAAGACCCAAACATCCACATTAAGTTTTGTGAAATTTAATTCCGTGTATGTCTGTTGTTGCAGAAGAGTTTATGGCCCCATGAAGAAAGGGTTTGGTCAGTGGCCTTGGAGATTAGCTCTGTGGTCACTGAATGGACAGACATGGAGGTATCAGTGTTTTTACAGAGTTCCTGAGGAGGAATTTGCCTGATATTTATGTCCAGCATAGACCTTTATGTAGTTAGTATGCCTGTCAATTAATGCAGACTTCTTAGCACACAAGTGCTGTTCTGTTGACTCTGTGGGAACCAGATTTAAATATTGATGCACTGCAGCCTCTGGAATTCATCTGACATACACTGTTCTTGCTATTGTACAGTCATCACAGAGAGAAATGTGAATTTCTTTTACTGTAGTACAATGATACAGCAAAATGGCACAGCTAAGAATAGAAATGTTCACAGGAAGAGAAGAACAGTTGTGACAAGGGGTTTTGTTTCCTTGTCTCAAGGAAACAGCTTTATCTGCATTTCTAAGCATGGGATGAATTCCTTCTTTGTGTGTTTCAACATAGCCCTGATACAGATGTGAGAGACAGTCTGTTCATCTTCTCCCTTAGTTTCATGCAGAACAGCTGTATTAACTTCTTTAATGTTCCCCAGGAACATTCCAGCTTCAGTGCTGTTTTGAACTTGCCTTCTATTAGCCACATGAATAAATTCAAACCACAAAGTCTAAAACCGAAAATTAGGATTAGAGTTTAAGGAGTAGTATGTTGACTGTTGTGACCAGCAGTACCAGCACTGTTATCACAAACAGGTTTATAGGGGTTGTCTCTCTTCTGCAGATATCTAATCATGCAGTGTTGCATCTGCATGGGCATATTCATACTGCTGTACTTTGGATCTTGGTTTGTTCATCTTATCAGGATGGTTCATTACAGCCCAGCATGTGCTAGGTGATAAAGTTACTCTGCTTATCCTACATTTTGTGAGATATGCACAGCAGTGTTTGGAGAGGTGAATGCTCTATTGGCCTACCTAGGCCGCAGTGGGCTTGGAAAATGTGGCTTCAGTACTTTACAGAAGCTTGAGAGAGGCTTAAAAACTGTACTGAATAAAATGTCAGAAAGGGCATTAGCTCATTGTGTTTGGTCTTCACTAATGTGATGACTTCTAGTGCTTCTCTCTGGCAGAATGACATCTATAGCAGAGTCAGAAATATATGTACTTGGATTATCTTTTTAGGTTTGGGGCAGTAACTTAACATTCTTACAAGTACATGATAAAAACAACCAAAGTTGGCCTAAGGGCATTTTTTGGCCATTTTAAATCTTTGACAGTGACATGAAGAAATCCAGAATTTGTTAAATCTTTGACAGTGACATGAAGAAAGCCAGAATTTGACAGAAAAAGTGGGAGCTTGTTTTTTTATCCTGCAGTAGATTGATTTCCTTTTAAAAATGGTTGTTTCCAGTGACTGGAAAGTACAGTATATTCACATGGATTTCAGAGAAAGTTCTTATGGGGGGAGAGCAAGGTGGTAAAAAGAGCATAATTTCTATTAGAGCACTGCAGTTTATCACATGTTTATGTACAGTAAGGAAAGATAAGTAAGATGGGGCCAGACCCTTTGGCTCTGTCTGTCCCTAAGCTGCACAGCTGGAGAAGGAGCTGTCTGGTGGCAGAGAACCCTCTGAGCTGACTTGCTTGGCTCTCCTCCAGTGTTTGCTGGGCAAAGCACACATGCCAAGATGCTTTGTTTGGAGAAAATGTAATCCAGAGTAGCACAGAGCTTAGGATACTAGGCTTGAATGTCAGCTTTTATGTTTTAAATCACTTTCAAGTTCTCCACTAGATCAGCAGGTCAGCAAACCAGAGTTCTCTGCCATGTTTATACAGGTGCATGTAGGCAGGTTTGTGGGACAGATTAATTTTAAAATAGTGCATGGAAATGCATTTTTCCCCCAGCATGTGCTGGAACTCAGCAGTTACCATATTTACAAGTTTATATAGTACAGTGTCTAATTTAATATCTAATAATATTTGGCAAAATGAGGTGCAACAGGTAAAAAAGAAAGACCACTAACACAGGAAAATACATCCATCCATCTTAAGGTAGATTTGAGGGATATCTAGGCTCTTCTTCAGTCTGTATTCATTTGACTGGATTATGCAAACTGAAAGGCAGAAAGGACAGGCTGCTCCTCACAGACATACAGGAGAAGGAAACTGGCTGAAAACTATGCTGTTTTGGGTTTTTAAAGTGTGTTTGGAAAATGTCATTTAAGACCTTTCAATAGAAAAGAAACATCACACAGCATTGCAGGTTTTAGCCGGAAATAAATTGGTGGTCTAGCTAGTGCTTTCTAAAGAGGTTAGGGCTCAATAGTTGGCTTAAGTTATATTCTGGCAGTTCTTCAGCAAATCTTTTGGAATTAAAAAGAGATGAATGCAGTCTTCCAATAGGAGCAAAGATTATACAGAAGATGAGAGAAAGAAAATGTTTTTACCTAAAGACACCACCTGGGAGTTACCTGGCAAAACAAAGAGTTCAAGAAGAGTCTCAAGGTCACAAGAGGCCATGCAGCCACCACACACACTGCCACAGCCAGGTTTGTGTGTCTGTGTCACGTCCACACTGACTTCCTGCAAGCTAAGCACATGTAAGATTACCTGTGGTGATTTGTTGGTCTTATCTAGTTTTACAGTGAGGTTTGTGAAGGACTGATTGAATTGTCTGTCATCAGTACTTGAACATCTGTATCAGGCAGAATTGTAAAACAGGCGAATAGATGAGCCTGTAAACCATCAGTCTTCCATGTGCTTCCAGAATTTTTCTTTCCATCTAGTTTTGACATTCTCTTAGAAACGTAGCTAAACTTGAACAGTAACACACCCCACACCAACTTCCCAGAGGGTCAGAAGTGCTCAAGACACTTCCTTCTCTGATTAACCAGATTGCACAGAATGAGCCTCCTCTTACCCCAGAGGTTTCCTGTTCCAGTCAGTGCAATAACCCCAGTTGTTGCCACACTGGGGGATCAGTGGCCTTCACTTAGAAGTGGCCTGGTATGCATCAGTTGGTTCTTGTCTGCTTTCTTGTAGGTCACATAGCATTAAGGGAATGTCATCAGGGTAGCTGAGAGAACTGAAACTCATTGAGTCATCAGTCACTTCATGCTAAAGTGTGGGGTCTTTTTCTCTTTAGGAAAGAAGAAAAGAATTTGAGAGCAATCTGCAAAAGGCAGGTTTGGAACTAGAAACAGAAGACAAGAAGGTAAAAAAAAAAATAAAAATTAGGACCTACAAATTAATAAATTCTGTTTCTTTGAGAAGTGAGTTTCAGTGGAGTGTGAATAATTCAGGTGAAAGAAGATTAATGTGTTTATTTCAGTCCTTTTTCAAGATATGTTCATAAGAATTGTGGAAGTAGTAATTTTGATTTAAGAGGAAGTGATGACTTTTGCTTTCATAACAGAAAAGAAAGTGGCTTATGTGATATGATGTAAACGCACATAAACGGGAAGTGTGCTCGCAGCTAAATTTAATCCCACCTAACAACAACTAACAGGTTTGGAAGGCAGAGAATGGATTAGTTATGCCCACTGACTGTTGTAATTATGAGCAAGGACTGTGCTGTGACAACTTGAGGATGTTTGATTGGTGTTACTGTTCTGTTTAATAAGTGGAGAACGTGGGGTTTTGGCTGGTGCAGTCACCATGCTCTGTCTCCTGCCAGAGGCTGAGTGAGGTAAAATAACTCGTGAAGTTCAGACTCTCTAACATCCATAAATAGGGCAAGATGTTAAAAATACCTTCTGATTGCTGTTTTCTGCTGTGTGTGCAGAGCAACACTAGCAGAACATACACTGTTGGGTGAGGCCTGTGATAAGATTATTCCTTGTGTTTGCAGTACACTCAGTGTAATGAGTATTTTCAGGCCTCAGTGTATGAGATTAATGTAGTTCTAGAAGCCTTTGTGAGCTTTTAGCAGTGCAAAGGTTATCTTTATGAACAGCCAAGCATTCAGATAAGCTTTTCAGTTAAAATATAATATATATACACAAAAATCCCCCTATTCCCCTCTTCTTTTTCTTTTTAATCTTTAAAAAATAGGTGAAAGGAGATGAATTTTGTATAAAAACTATTTCCATAAATCGTGCACTAAAACACAGTTTGGTCTGATGTCTGATTTAACTTTCCTGGGGTAGGAATCTGAAGATGGCAAGATATTTTTTGTGAAGATCCATGCGCCATGGGAGGTTCTGACCACATATGCAGAAGTGCTGAACATTAAAGTTCCCATCAAGGAAAATGACATTCCCTCCATGGTGGAAAACCCTCTGGACTGCATGCTTACCCCTTTCAGGCTGCCTGAGAAGGTGATGCATCCTGAACCAGATTATTTCACAGCACCATTCAGCAAGGACAAGCAGGAGCTGTACCTCATTGATGATGAGAGCACTTTCTTCTCCCCATCCATGAGGAACAGAATAGTAAGTATGACTTTGCCTACTTGGCCCCATCAGAATATTCATGCAAGGAAGGAGTGACTATAGAAACTGTGGTATCTGTGGGTAAATACAGGGAAGCTGTTGGTGCCTGTGCATGTTTCTTATAAATCTGGAATAATATTTGTTGGAATGAATCTTCTGGAGGTCTACAAGGCAATTGTGCCCCCAGTGTTCTTATATGGGATATGAACTTCTGAAAAATTACTTTTTGCTTTTGTATATTCTTCCTGCAGAATATACACAGTGCACAACCATTATAGGTTTCCATGAAATGGCCTTAAGATAGGAAAGGTCTGAAATTCTTATCTTTGCATCTCAGGTTAATTATATTCTTACACGTTGCCCATATGGAACAGAAGAAGGGAAGAAAAAATTTGGGATTAAAAGACTGCTAAACAATGGCACCTATTCAGCTGCATATCCTCTTCATGATGTAAGTATTTTAGCTTTCTGCTTCCTTTTACTCTTTTACCTACTGTGGCATTTGCTGTTTCCTGCAGATAGGAAAATGTACTCAACCCTTCCATTTGTCCCAGTAATTGATTCTGGTTTATAGCACACAAGGCATATCTGCCAGCTCTACTATTTGGCCATTGTGTGCTGAAACATTTCTTCCCATGGCTGAGTTTTTAGGATATGCTTATGTGCCAGTCACATAATTTCTTTAGAGACTTATTCCATCCTATATTCCTATAATGTCTGTGATACACATCATGTAGTAGTACCTTAGAAAGATAGGAAAGCATGACCAGCTCATGTAGATGCAGAAGTTCAGCAGTGTGTGTACAGGCTGTGTACATACATACACTGTAGTTACACAGTGGAGTTACACAGTGCTCCCTGCAGTCAGAAAAATACTCCTGGGATCACATCATTTTGGGGCTGAACTCAGATGAGTTCCCTGAGCCCTGCAGTCCAGTGTGGGGTGGTCACTTGTCCATCTCCCAGTGACCTTTGCTGCAGAATACTGGAAATGTGATAAGTATGATCAGTACTGGCATTTAGTTTTGCTGTAAGGTCAGATTTTAATATGGCATATGTAGATTTAGTCCTGCAATCCCTTGGAGGAAACAAGAGATAGTTACTATGTTTTACATATTCTTTTTCTTCTTTTAGTTTTTTTTTTTCCTTCTGAAGGTTTTGTTTAATTCATTGCTACAATCTTAAATTTTCTCCTTGTTTTTAATAGTCATTTCAGATGTCACAATGCTTTGGTGAACTTAAATTGCTAATTTATATCTCTGAATTCTACCATAAGACATTTTTAAGTAATTCATCTAGATATATATTTTTTAAAATTTGAAAATGTTTTTTCTTTCCTTAGAAAATTAAAATAAATGGGTGAAAGGAAATTCCTTAGGTTTTCAGGGGGAAAGTTCAGCTGATCAGGATCTATACTGTAGAAGACTAGTCTAGGCTGGGAAGTACTTTATCCTGTTGGGACCACCAAAACCACAGATAATAAAAAGCAACAATCTCTTCTATACAACTACAACCAACTTTAAGTGCTGAGAAATCTCATGAAAAAATTCCCGGAATTGTGAGACAGACTTACAAGTTGTTGTCTAAAAAGAGTCATTTAGCCTTTTAAAATATTTTCAAAGTGCAAACTCTAGGTTGTTTGATTTCTATTTAGAAACTGATTTTCGTGCTTTTCTTTGTGATCGAGGGCCATGCAGAAAAAAAAGAAAAACAAGATCACAAATTGTGTATTTGACATAGGCAAATATTTCTAAAGGCAGAGTTCTATGGCACAAAATAAAACTGCAAAAGCTGTTAGAAGCTGTGGTTATTTCTTTCTTGGTGCTGTTTAATTTCTAGGAAAGTGATGAAGTTCCAAAGTTTTCTTCGTATTGACAGATAGATACATGATAATGATGAACATCACAGTCTCAAGAGAGTTGCATCATCCATAATGTTTGTTTCTTTCAATGTAGTCTTTGAGTCTGTCGATGAGGTGTTTTGCCTTTACTCTGATTTGCTCACAGTGTCAGTACTGGAAAAAGGCAAATGACCCAAACTGTGACAATGAGAGATACACACTCTACATGGAGTGGGCACGTTTCCTGCGCTTCTACAAGGAGCAGCCTCTGGACCTGATCAGGTAAAGGACTGCCTGGGGTTTGTCATATTTTCTAGGTTGTCACTCTAATACAGTGTATGTTCATTTGTGACCCTGCTGGGAAACTTTTACCACTTTTAAAACTGGGTGAAAATCAGATATTAATTGGGCACGAGGTCCTTGGGGGATGTGACACAGCTTTCTGCTAGCAACTGGCAAAATGATCTCAAATCAAGTCTTCTCCCATCTAGCCAGTGCTCCTGGGGTCAAGTGTATTACAGATAATTCAGCTGTAGAGGAACATACGTAGAATGTCTTGGATTTTATAGTCAAGATATGCAAAAATTTTGCAAGATTGATTTGAAATTTCAACACAGACTTGAAATCAGACACTGATAAAGTCAGTTTGGAAGCTTGACTCCTAGTGCTAACCCCAAATTTAAACTTGTCTTACCCAAGATCTCTTTAATTCAGCTCTTGTGATGCAACAAAATGTTACTTTGTTCACAGGTCACAGTCCCCTAATTGTGGTTGTATTTCTGTGGATTAGAACTGTTGTGCCCAGTTTCATTTATGCAACTCCTTGGGAAAATCAGAAAGTAAATCACATTCACATTATCCCATAGGAAGGAGAAAGAGTGGTTTTAAAGCTGGAGCTTCTTCTAGGAGTTATAAAGGGACAAAAAAGAACTTATATCCTGTTCATTCAGCTTGAGGAACTTCTTATGGCCAACTTCAAATCTCATTTTTCCACTGTACATCAGTGCACTTGCCACGTGTTTCCTTTTGACTCTGGCCAGTTTGCTCTATCACAGATTTAAATTTTGCTTTGTATTCCTGTTAATTGCATTTTTTTTTGTATTCAGGAAGTACTACGGTGAGAAGATTGGAATCTATTTTGCCTGGCTAGGATTTTACACTGAGATGTTATTCCTTGCAGCAGTTGTTGGCTTAATCTGTTTTCTTTATGGCTTGTTTACAATGGATGAAAATATGAGCAGGTGAGTGTAATGCAGAAAATCTCCTGGGCTCATCATGGGGAAAAGCTAAGCAATGTGAAAATTGAGTTCTTGCTAAAAACAAAACAGGTAGCAAGTTTTTGAAGCTTGTCAGAGCAGACAAATTTGTTCTTTGCCTGTCTTTATTAACTGAAAAGGTGGTGGACCACTAAAGTGGAACTTGTGACTGTTAATTAGCAAGACTCAATTTGTAGGTGAAAAGCAATATTTTGTTGCCATTTGGCAGTAGCTTTTTATATTGGAGAACCTGCAATACATGAAGTCCTGAGAGTACCACTTACATCTCTCAAAATGGTTTGTTTATTGTTGCCTTAAGCTTTTCTATTTTCATCTGTCTTGCAGAGCAATCTGTTGACCTTTTTGTGTAGGTCATCATTTGTACCAACTACTTAAAGGATGAGAACAGGACAGATCAGCAATGTTCTCCCATTGAAGAGGGATCAGTGTCTGTTTTTTTAAAACAAGTTGTGTTTGTTTCACCAGAGATCCCAAGATTTATTGTATTCAGGGATTGGGGGTGAGGAAAGGAAGAGAGGGTTGACATTTCATTGCTCACTGTTTTTTATAAGAAGGCTTCCAGAAAATTTTGTGTTGTAACCCTAAAAGATGAATAACAAGTTCCAATTCTCCACTGTTCTGTTGAAAGATGTAATTTTGAGACTTTAGCTAGGTTAAGAATTCACCTGGGCATGCTGCTATACGTGTTCAGGTTTCTCTGGATACTGAGGGACTGTCACAGGATTGTAAAATTGACCCACTGTCGTACTTAAATTGAAGTAGCAAATTTTACTGCAGATAGCAAAGCTGAAATAATGCCTCTGCTTTTAGGAAAGGTGTTTTGATCTCATTGCTAACCTGATGAGAAATAACATGGTTTCTATCTTGCCTGAAAGCAATGCCTGTGCAGTACAGCTCCTGACAGAGTCCTGATTCACTGCTGATAGAATCAGAAAGCCCATACCAAGGGAATTGCTAATTCCACTCCTTCTAGCAGCTACTGCATTTCTTGGCTTGCCCTGACCAGTCACAGGTTAACACCAGTGAATGTGACAAGATGTGGCATCTTCTCTGTGAAGCTGCAAATGTTGAACTTTGAACAAATAAAGCTCTGATTTTATTTATTTCTGAAATAAATTTCATATAAAAGCACTTAAGCTGCTATGGAAACGGATATTTTACAATGTTTTCCTCCTCAGCAAAGAAATCTGTGACCCTGCAGTTGGAGGAGAGATCATCATGTGCCCACTTTGTGACAGGGAGTGTGAGTACTGGAGGCTAAACACCACCTGTGAGTCCTCCCAGGTCTGTATCTGCTTCTGCAGCCACTTGGCATTTTTGTTCGTCCTGAAAAATGTTTTGGCACTGACATGTTCCTGTGGATTCTTTTGCAGTATTCCCATTTGTTTGACAACGTGGCAACTCTTTTTTTTGCCATTTTCATGGGCATATGGGGTAAGTACATCTGGTAAGGTTTTTGTTGAAGCAATAAGGATGTCTTGGCTGCTGAGGGACACTGGAAGTGGGAAGAAGGGCAGTAATGGCTTCACTCTAATATTCTGTCTCAGATGCAAAAGTGATGAAAGAGCAAAAGTAATTTAATGTTACAGTGGAATTAAGACTTGAAAAATCAGTACTTGTTCTGACTTTTAAGATCATACTGTGTTGAATACATGTTCTTTTCTTAAACTCTCTGAAGGTTTATAAATGCAGGATAACACAGTTATCATTTCTTATTTCCTTAAGTACCTTTCTCTTGCTTCATACTCTTTGTATGAAATATCATAATTAAATCTTCAATTCAAATATAGATCTCTCATTAACACACAAAGGTCTCTATGCATTAGTAGAAAATCTGTGTTTGTTATCAAAGGATCTAGCCACAAATGTTTTCCATAGAGAATTAGAAAACATTTCTAATAAGATGATGTTGTGTGGCTGTTCTGTTAAACCTGGTTTTTAAGGACTGGCATTTGTGTGGCACAGATTAGTCATTCAGGAAGTACCAGCCAAAGAGTTTAGAACTGCAGCAGATAAGCTTTCCTGTCTTTGTGTAAACCACAAAGCCTCTCCCGTTCAAATAAGAACAATCAGATTACTAAATGTTTACATTTCAAAGTAGTTTATAGAGGGCTCTTAAAATGTTTGATAGTATTATAAATTTTATAGCTGTTTATATATGAATTGAGTTCCCTCTAGTGTCTTAAAAAATTCTTCAGCCTGCCTCACTCTTGATCATGTGAAAAACATCAGATGTTCACTTCTTTTAAGTGATCATGATATCAAATAAGCATCAAAAAGCAGCAGAAATCTTTGAACATGATGCTTGAAAGCTGTTCTGCTTACCTGTAATAGTTGTTCATGTGTTGCAGGTTTATACACAAACAATTAGTTGAATTAGCAGGTTCTTTTGTTAATTCCATGTCACTTTTGCATATGAAAAGTAGTTAAACTGTAATGGAACATGGTCATCATAACCATGGAAATAACCATGTTTTGTCTTGGCATCTTCCTTGTCATCCACTTCTGGAATTCAATTAGCTACTAAATCACTTGATTCCTATTATGATCTTAGCTGTGAACTTTAATAGGTAGTCAATAAAAATAGATAGGTCACACTGTGAGGAGAAGTAATAGGCCAAACAGAAGCGAGTGCAGAAATAAATTTAACTTGGATCATGAACTTGTTCACTTCTTCCTTAAGTGTATTTTATAAACATTTCCAAATTACAGTTACACTTTTCTTGGAGTTCTGGAAGAGACGTCAAGCCAGACTGAAATATGAGTGGGATTTGGTTGATTTTGAAGAGGAACAGCAGCAACTCCAGCTGAGGCCTGAGTATGAGGCAAAATGTACCCAAAAGAAGAAGAATCCTGTAACTCAGGTAATGAGTGTGCTGGGCTGACACACATGCAGATCCAGTTGTGTGCGGAAAGTTTGATAATGTGGACGTTGATATATTGAGCAGGAAAACAAAGGCAAAGTTTATGGCTTTGACACCATCTTTGCAGTGTCCTTCACATTTCAGGGGAGCAGTCTGAGATCTTCATGCCTTTGAAAGAACTCTTTGCCATCCCTGCACAACACATGACCAGCAGTTGCCTTGATCTAAAGATAGATAAGTGGGCCTAGCTGTGGTTTTGCTACTGGTACACAACCACTTTGTTTGGGGAGCACTAGAGAGGTGAAGGCTGTTTAAGCTCTTTCTCTGAAATCTAATTGAGATACTAGTGACACTATCTAACTCTGTTAAACACTCTTTATACTTTACTAGGGGTCAACAGTTTTCATTTCAGTTTAATTTAGGTAGAAGTTACTTGACAAATTTAGGGATCAGGTGGTTGCATTCCAATACAACATCTACCACCTCAGTTTGATGTACTGTTAAATCATCTTTGCATACAGTTCTATGAAAGAGAAAATAGCTTATTGTCACTGATCTCAAGTATACTTAGATCATACAGTTTTCAGAAAAGAAACAGGTGCATAGCCAGAACACAGGAAAAAAGAGAAAATAGCTTATTGTCACTGATCCCAAGTATACTTAGATAATACAGTTTTCAGAAAAGACATAGGTGCATAGCCAGAACACAGGAAAGTCATGTCATATAAACAGTAGTCCTGTCTTTCAGGACTTGTCTCCTTAATTATCAGGAAATACAGACACTAATGTTTCTCATGAGAGAAAGTTTTTCCTTCCCCTTCCATATATACACCATTAATGCTGCTGTTGTAACTAGCTCAGGGAACACAAAGATCTTTGATAACCATGCCCTGTGATTTTGCATGTAGCTCTGCTGAGGTATTAATTTCTGCATGCTCAGGGGCACAGTTTCAGGTAAATCAATTTTTCATTAGTTAGTTCTGCTAATTGAAAACATGCTCCTGCCTGGTGGGTGTGATTTGCTGTTTGCATCCCTGGGTATGCTCAGGCTCAAAACCTCCACTCTGTGTTGGCTGCACTGGGCTCAAAACCAGCTGAACCACAGTGGTTCTGCTGCAGTTGAAGGAAGAAGCAGGGGGAGATCACACAGGCCCTTGAGGTAAAGGGCTGCAGGAGAGGGGAATCGTGTGAGAACAGGGAAGCAATGGGCTGACTGGTCAGCAGGGATTGTGTACAGCATGGACCAAAACCAGTAGTGTGCTGAGGTGAATCACAGCCAAAGATGGCCTGGGTTAGCTATACTTGTCTAGCTGTCCTGAGGGAGAAGATTGTTCTCTGTCTGAACTCATCCCTTAGGTAGGCTGGGTTTTTTTGACCTTTATTTAGGAAATAGAAATGGACTGTAATCTATTTTTCTTATCTCAGCATGAGATACTGCTCTGTGCTTTCTAAGTACACATTAACAGCCACCATAAAATATTCAGTGACTGTACAAACCTTCATTTTATGACACACGAATTTAGTGCCTTGGTGGATTCTCAGAGGGTTTTTTTTGCAGCAGAGTTTAGCAGTGATCCTTATCAGTCCCCAGTCATAGGGCAGCTCATACAGGTTAGTCCTGCTGCAGTGCAATTTCCTTTCATGGGAGCACGTGGAACATTGAAAGGACTGTGCTTTCAAATAAGTTAATTCTCTAGACTGATAAGGTTGTGTGGATAGAGGTCAATGACTTTCTTGTGTCCCCACCTGCCTTTGCTTCACTCAGAAAATTATTTCCTCGTTATTCCTGGCCATGATTCAAAGTTTAGTGCACTGAAACCAAAATTACCCTTCTTGAGGCTTTAATGAACAACTTGTTTGTTCATGCTAAACTATCTAGCTGCATCATTGCTAAAATCTGGTTTTGCTGATTACAGTAGAATCCTAATTTATGTAAATAATGAAGCATTCATTTCAAACTTAGGCTCTGTCACTGCATGTTACTGCCTGCATTACATTTCTACAGCATAAAACTTGCTGAATAGCCTAGAATATGTGAACTATTTGCTCTTAATATAGAATATATGTATTTTTATGAATACAAAATAGGTATAAAATGCTATGGGCCTATGTCAAGTCACTCCATACTCAAGCCAAAAACTTGTCATTGTGCTTGTCTGTGCTGCTTTGGTCAAGAGGAGCATAAGCATCCTACAGTGCCTTTTCCCAAAGATTCATCAAATTGAGGTTATTTTTTTAATAAGTCTTCCATTGTGTCTGTGCTGCTTTGGTCAAGAGGAGCATAAGCATCCTACAGTGCCTTTTCCCAAAGATTCATCAAATTAAGGTTATTTTTTTACTAAATCTTCTTCTATTTACATTGGTTCTTGAATGATCTTTTCATAACACATGTAATCTGGTATTTAAGGACTTAGAATTCCTTGCAAAAACTTTCCATGAGCATGGGAAATGGTTTGTGTGCTGTATGGGGATACTGGCATGGGTGAGACCCTGTTGTCTGGTGCTGCAGCAGAGTTTGGCAGCTACATTCCTCGCCCTTCCTTCAACTGAAAAAAAAACCAAATTGAAGGAGTGGAGGAAAGCACTCTCTAGCTGTGTGAAAAAGCATGGCACAAGAATGTTAAGAAATAAGCATTTATAAGACTTGATTCCAGTTTTGGACTCAGAGCTGTGTGACAGCATTATGGGAACAGTTCTGACCTGCTCACCTCATGAAGTTGGTCTTTTTCCTTCAGCTCCTG
>NW_008687589.1:19601-27525 GCF_000695815.1 Acanthisitta chloris | reverse complement strand
GTGCTATCTGTACTTTATGCAGTTTTATGGCCACTTCTCTCCTGATCTTTTTGCCCACCCTCCAGCACATCCAAAATCATGTCCTGTCTGCCACTTTAGGGAGAGGATTCTGAATGGTTTTCCTTGGGTGTGGACACTTCCACACAGCTGATGAGAGCTCTTTGTGCTGCTTGATGTTGGAATAAAATCCTGTGCTTGACTATTTCAGGAGATGGAGCCTTATTTGCCTTTAACCAGCCAAGCTGTTCGCTTCTGCATCTCGGGAACTACAGTGCTGTTCTGGGTAAGCATCTTTGTGAATCATCCCTTGAACACACAGCAGAGTTGCTGTTCATCACTAATCAACACACTAACGTAAATTGGTTTTAATCTTGATATTAACACATGCTTTTATTACTCTCCTGCCGATTTCCTGCTGTCCTTCAAAATGCACTTCAGATAAAAATTTATAAATAAGACCCTGGAAATCTGTCAGTAATTGGATTGGAGTTTTAGCATAGGGATAACTTTGTAACTTATGTGCTGTTAACAGAGGTACTGAAAAGAAATGTAGCAAAGGCTAACAAACAACCTGCTACAATGAATTGGAAGTGAGTTTCAGGATGAGCAATATCCACTAACTTGTCACTTCCATCTCCATTTCTACAAGTCTGTGTATCCTCCTGCGCTTTGTTTTTTCCAAATACTGGTATTAGATTGTCTGCTTTTCTTTTGTTAACAAAATAATGATGTTTGGTTTAATGTATCTAATACAACAAAGTATTTTGCCTGTGTACTTCGCATTTCAGTGCTGCTGAACTCATACCCCCAAAGAACAAAATTTGAAAAACACAAGGCATGATGGCTTATATCTTCTTTCCAAAGTTGCATGCATATAGCTGTTCTGAGGTGCAGTGTATTTCAGAGGTCTGTCCTGCTCTAGGTGTCTCTGATTATCGCCAGCATGATCGCGGTGATCGTGTATCGCCTGGCGGTGTACGCTGCCTTCGCCAGCCTGATGGAGAACACTCAGACCCTGCAGCCCATCAGTGGCCTGCTGACCCCTCAGCTGGCAACCTCAGTCACAGCCTCCTGCCTCAACTTCGTCATCATCATGATACTGAATTTCTTCTATGAGAGAATAGCCATCTGGATTACTGATATGGGTAAGCTTGAAGACCAAACTGTGAAGGAATCGTTGGAGGTGGAACCCATCAAGGTGCTCTGTGCAGTTGTTCTCAGCTCAGGCACAGTGCAGCTCTGTAGCTTGAAGTATCTTACAGCAATGACTCAGGTGTTTCCATGGCCAGACTGAACATTTTCCTAGCATTTCAGTAGTTCTCGTGACTTGGTTTCTCTTAGGATAATGTTTGCTTATATCAAAACTGGTCTACAGAGACAACCACAGATCTGAACACAATCTGAACACTCTCCTCTCCTGTGAGGAGAGGCTGAGGGAGCTGGGGGTGTTCAGCCTGGAGAAGAGAAGGCTCAGGGGAGACCTTAGCACCCTCTGCAACTCCCTGACAGGAGGCTGGAGTCAGGTGGGGGTTGGTCTCTTCTCCCAGGCAACCAGCAGCAGGACAAGAGGGCACAGACTCAAGCTCTGCCAGGGGAGGGTTAGGTTGGATATTAGGAAGAGATTTTTTCCGGAGAGAGTGCTCAGGCATTGGAATGGGCTTGCAAGTGTGGAGGGTTAATTTCCTGAGTGTCAGCACGTCTGGCTAGGGGTTACAGATGGAAAGGAGCAGTTCACTCGTGTGGGATTGCTGCCCTCCTGAGGCTGCTGTGCTGGGCTCAGGCTGGCAGGAGAGTCTGCACGTTGCTGGGGAATACCTTATGTTCCTCTGGCATGCAAACTTATACTTAGCTTGGAAACGTCAATTTACCTGGATGTGCCATGTCCTGACCAATTCAGAGGGACGTGAACCTTGCAGTGTGTTTTCTTCCCCTTTTTCCCAACTGAATTGGGTATATATTATCATTTAACAGGACATTTACCAGTAATGTGCTCAGGGCTCCCTGCTACCTTTAAAAATGTAAACATGATGGACAATGAGCAGCAAAAGGCAGCGAAGTCCTAAGCAAAGTCTTGGTCATGTTCAGTACCATGGAGATGCCTGTGCCTTTCCCTGTTCTTCTCCCCTCGTTATGAGCCTCATCTTTCAGAGGCACAGGCCCATCCAATTTCTATAGATTTCAGTGTTTCACACATCAGCACATTGGGGAAAAAAACCCTAGAACATACTTCTCTACCACAAAGGAAAAAAAGTCATGTGCCTTGCTAGCAGTGAAATTTTCATACTACAGGAGACTCTGCTAGTTACTGTTTGAGATTCATCTTGAATCTCCAAAAACAGTGTAAGATTTGGGGATGGACAAGTGCTAGTGGACAGTACAAAGAAGAGGAAATTAAAGCTTGTAAAAGTTTAAAGAGTGAATTTCCTTTGCCTGCCCACTCCAAATGTTGCATTGTAAGTTAAGGGTAGGGTGTCAGGGCAGGAACTCCATCTGCTGCAGTGTTTGTAGGTGGTTTTCCTTTTTCCTTTCAGGTCACTGTGCATGCTCAGTATTTATGAATCTGTATCCTTTAAAAGGGAATAAAGGAAACTAAAATTACTGTTTTCTGGTTTCACAGAGATCCCCAGAACTCACATGGAGTATGAGAACAGGCTCACTATGAAAATGTTTTTGTTCCAGTTTGTCAACTACTATTCCTCCTGCTTCTATGTGGCCTTCTTCAAAGGGAAGTTTGTGGGTTACCCAGGTGCCTACACGTACATGTTTAACCGCTGGCGAAATGAAGAGGTAAGACCTTCTCAGTTAAGGTGGATTGTCCTCTTCAACCTGAGCAGTCATCAATTTCCAGCTGCAGGGTTAGTCTGAACTGAGCTGGACTTCAGCTGGCCATCCTGAAGCTCATGGTGGCTTCCAAGGATTCTTCCTCCTGTTGTCTTCTCAGGGAAATACGTAGTGAAAATATGTCAGTCACAAGAGTGAAAAGTGGAAAAGGTTTTCTTGGCCCCAGTTCTGAAATACCAGTGGGTCTCACCATAGGTCTTAAAAGAAATGCAGGTTCCTGGTAGGTCAGGGTTGGTCTGGTGCTGAGAGCTCACCAAGCATCATAGCTTCACTTTGTTGGAGCTGCAGAGTGGGTGCCACACGTAGATCCTGCTGGAGCATCTCTGAATTGCTGTCTTCAGCTGGTTATTCTGTTTTGGTGTGTGTTTTGTCACACACTTTGAGCACTGAAAGCCCTTCTGGAACAGCCTTCCTGAGAGAGCAGCTTAGCTGGCAGTCCAGGTGGAAATCAAGTATTGTCCTCCCAGGTTTTAAGAATTCCTTTCTTTCATTTATACAGTAGCAGAATGTAGTTTCTCTGGGCAATTCATGTCCATTAACCCCAGTTTGTTTCCACCAGTGTGACCCTGCAGGTTGTCTGATAGAACTGACGACACAGCTCACCATAGTCATGGCTGGAAAGCAGATCTGGGGAAACATCCAAGAAGCCATTGTACCGTAAGTCTGCTCTTGCCCTGGGGTGCCCATGTTAGCCAGAGGGAGTTCTTGGAAGGAGTTACACCAAGTATCACCATAAGAAGCAGCTAAGAAGAATTCCGTAAATTAAGCGCAAATTCTGACAAGTAGACTCATTTCAAAGAGGATTTTGCCTCTCTTTGTGTGTGCCATGCTTGTAAAAGCATGTTGCATCAGGGAGCTTGCTTAGAGAAAGGGAAGGTTGATGTGTTTACCTCTCTGTTAACTTTTTTCTGCATGCACAGCTGGATCTGTAACTGGTGGGGTCGTCGGAAAGCCAGAAATAATCCCGAAAATTTATACAGTCGCTGGGAGCAAGATCATGATCTGCAGACATTTGGAGCCTTAGGCCTGTTCTATGAATACTTAGAAATGGGTAAGTTTAAAATTACACATTTAGAATTGAGGACAAGACACCTTGTACTGACACTTTCAAAAACCTATCTTCTCAGCTAATTGTTATGGGTTGATTCCACCGCTTTCATCTGCTAAAGAGTGGACAATTAGCTGCTGGCAATCGTTAAATAGGTCAGCCCAATTTAAAAAAAAAAAAAGAAAAAGCTGCCTTTACATCTTGAACTGCAGGGAATTTCACAGAAACACTGCAAAGACTATTTGTTTCCCTCGTTTGAACAGGGAACATTATTCTCATTGCAGCCAGCTGCCTCCATGTCTATTCTGTTCTTGTTCCAAAGCATATTCTTAGCTGATGTCAGTGGAAATTTTAAGGGTGGGCTGAGTGCCAGCTCTGCTGTAAGGATGGGCACTGCAGACATGAGATGTATGAACAGGGAGAATCTCTTCAGCTTTGGGCTTGTTCAGTGCAGTGCTTCAGACCAGCAGAGGGAGTGTGGGTAATGGGAGAGGATTTTGCAAAGGTAACGTGAACATGTCACCATACAGCATTAGTTTACAAATCCTGAGAAACTACATTAAAACTGAAGCCAAGCTAAGTCTAAAAGGCACCTTAAGTTAATTATGGTCTATTACAAGGACACATTTTGTTGAAAAGTGGACCTTGGTGTTGTTTTATTTCCACAGAAATAACTTGAAGTGTTCTAGAGATGTGTAGAATTATTATTGCCACTTAATTAATTTGATACAGGGCTGTAATCTTGCAAAATTAATGCACTCAGAACAATCAGTGTTGTCAGCCATGTCCTTTCTCTTCCTGAGTCAGAACTGAACCAGTACATTCCAGCACTGTCCTGGGGCTGCTAAGCTAGTAGAAATTTTGCTTGTCTAAGATGAAGAACTCATCACTGAAGTCATGAAAGAGCTGATGAATAGTGTATGGGAATTTATCTACTGCCTAAACCAGACAAAATGTTTGATTTCCATTGGCTCTGCACTGAGGATTATCACATTCTGTACTCAGATATGTCATTTTGGTAATGACTGAAAGGATCATTTGTGTATTCTGTTTGTAGTTCTTAAACTAATTCCCCGAGGGAATTATGGCACACAGAATTAGTATGAATGTTTTGCCTAATCAATAACAATAGGTGGAGGTAAGGCTGTGATAAAAGTGAAAGTATTTCCTCTTTTTCATTTAGGAGTGTAGTTGATAGGTAGAAAGAGGATTGCTCTGTACAAACTGCAGGAGAAGAAAACTAGCCTGTTGCTCTCTCATAATTGAGAAATTTGGTGTATGAGTACGTTCCAGTTCCCCTGCAGTTACACACCAGTCATGTGAGAGTGGCAGTACCATGAAGGATTTGGTATCCAGCACTGCTGGCAGCATCAGTTCATCCCATTCCCATGGGAGGTGCAGAATGGCACCTCCAGAGACTGGGGGAGTCTCAGGGCTGGAGGTGACTTGTTGTGCAGCCTGGCAGAAACTTGCATTTGTCTGAGTCATCTGAGGACTTGAGGGTACTTCAGTAGGGGCAAATTTTGACCTTTTCATTTTCTCCCTTGCAGTCATTCAGTTTGGATTCATTACACTCTTCGTGGCATCCTTTCCCCTGGCTCCCCTTCTTGCTCTGATGAATAATATCCTGGAGATTCGAGTGGATTCCTGGAAACTAACCACTCAGTACAGGAGACCTGTGGCTGCAAAAGCACATAGCATAGGGGTTTGGCAGGAAATCCTGAATGCCATGGCCATCCTGTCTGTTGTCACTAATGTAAGTATGTTAAGTGTGCTGCATCAACACTGATTCTTCCAGGTACTCGAAATGTGAAGGATTAAAAATCAGCTGATGCTTTTTCATCAGCACTGTATCCCATTACCCTACAGAGACAGCAAACCATTTGGGTACTTTGGCTTGTCTCTATGTTGACAACATGCAGCTCCCAGTCCACATTTCATTGGATCATAATCTTTCTTTCAGTTGTCTGTGTTTTCCAGCCTTTTAGAATGGCATAGGCCAGTCTGAAGCTTAGTCTGATGAAGCACAGATTGCCCAGAGGGGACTGTAGGGGATGGGAAAAGTGAATGAATTCTGTGGGTTGGCTGCATTTTTGTCCTTGTTGATCCCTATTCTGTGGGAATTCTGCTCATTAAGCAGCTTCTGGATGCCCCTGTGGGAGCAGCAGCTCCAAGTACTTTTTATAAAATGGAAACTAAATGCTATGCCAGTATTTCATCTGAAGTATACTTTAAAGCAAACCACTGAGCAAGAGAGATGCCTCTTTTGAGTGTGGGCAGGTATTGCCTGAGTAGAAAGATACCTCAGCACCTGATGTGAAGTTTCCATGTGAAATGTGCTGAGGCTGCAGTCAGGATTTTTCCCAAGGTGAAGTGCTCTAATCAATGCTTCTCAGCCATTCTTCAACCACTCTAGGTCATGCTAAAGTCACAGAGCTACAGATCTTTATGAATCTGCTCCGAATTTCATGCACCACTTTCTTAACATCTATTTCCACTTTCTTTTCAGGCTTTTATTGTTGCCTTCACATCAGATATGATCCCTCGTTTGGTATACTACTATGCTTACTCTGAAAACGACGACTCACCTATGTCTGGGTACATCAACAACAGTTTGTCAGTGTTTCTAATCTCAGATTTTCCTGACAGAAACAAACCTAAAGAGAATCCAGAAAACTTTGTCATATGCAGGTTGGTGTCATAATCAATATTTTATCACTTTGTTTAGAATGCAGCCAGAAAAGTCGATGTAGATCTAAGTAGTCCACTAGAAATTAAATTATGTCATTCTCATCATTCTAAAGTGTGAGGTAATACTTAGGCTATTAACAAGGTGATGCTTGATATGGTAAGAGACCATGCCAGTAACAAAAAATTCACCCTAAGGGTCTCATTGCTAATGTGCTTTTTCCTTTTTTCTTATGCTGTTTTTATTTGGGTTGGGTTTTTTGACTAAATTAAACTATTGATTTTTAGGTTCCTAAGGTTGCAAAGTTCAGCCTATATTTTCAAAGGTTTTAAGGCTACACAAGTGGACAAAAAAGGTAGCATGTTTAGATTCCAGAGCTGAAAATGAGATCTGGTATTTCAAGTCAATCCTCACTTTGCTAGATGCCACCAAGGATTGGATCCATCCTGTTTTCATTTAGAAAATAGTCCTTTATCACTAGGAGAAGCACTGGAGGTTCTAGAATAATTGCAAAAGAACTTTGGAGAAAACCATGGTAAAAGAAAAATATTGATTTGATGAAGAAAATTCCCTAAACAAACCAAAACAACCCCAAACCAACTCCCTCAGCACTTTGAGAAGTAGCTATATTTTTATGATGGTGGAGAACACATACTCAGGACTGTCCTTCCGTGAAACCTGCATTGCCCAGTCCATAATCTATCAACATCTGTCACATTTATTCAGTCCGTGTCCCTTACTGTGTGATACATCCCATCACTCTGTCCTGCACTGTTCTGTAAAATCACTGTCTGAAAAATGAGTAACCCACGTACCAAGTTTCCCATGTCACACATCCTCATCTCTGCTGTGCTGCTGGGAGCGTGAGGGTGTTCAAGCAAATGTAAGACAAACAAATTGAGAGGCAACCTTTCTCTGCCACAGGAAACAGACCATTTAAAACAAGAAAAGGTTCCTTAAGTGACAGCTGTACTTGCTTGTAAGTGTCACTAAGCTTGTAATCTGTCCCAGGCTGACTGTGACATTTCACCTTTGCGTGTCTGTCTTTCCACCAGGTACAGAGACTATCGATATCCTCCAGATCATGAGAGGAAATACCTACACACTATGCAGTTCTGGCACATTCTTGCTGCAAAACTGGCCTTCATAATTATTATGGAGGTATGTTCCCTACGAAATTTCCTTCTGAAGTTGGTACCTTAGAGATTCTCTGGATAGTTACTGATGTTACAGAAAATAGCATAAAATAATGGGAGTATAAAATAATTTCTTTCCTAAGTAATACTAAATACTCATGTTCAAAATGATTACTGTTACTAGGTCTTTTAAGTTCAGCTAGTTAACCT
>NW_008687589.1:8276-19588 GCF_000695815.1 Acanthisitta chloris | reverse complement strand
AAAAGGGAATGGTTAAAGTGCTCTTCTCATCACTTTTCCTGCTGTGTTGTATCAGCTCTCAGTGCTATCAGCACAGCTGTGTGAGCTGTCTGAGAAACCACACAGAGGAGTTAGAAAGTAATGGTAGAGATTCAGATCCTAACCCTTTCCTCTTGGGTTTACTAAGTCACTAATGGTTTGGAATAAAAATTTCTGCATAAAAGGAAATGTTTAATCTTCATACACAACTTACATACCAAACTAATGTGTGTCTAGAATTCCAGGACAGCCAAATGGAATGTATTCTGTCTGTGAGCAAAAAGTGATGTATTTAGTGTCAGATAAAGCAGTAGGTGTTTAATTTGGTAATGACTTGTTACTTTTTCTTTTTAGCATGTTGTGTTCATCGTGAAATTCTTCGTAGCATGGATGATTCCTGATGTCCCTGCAGATGTGAAAGCCAAAATAAAACGTGAAAAATATTTAACACAAAAAATCCTACACGAGTATGAACTTGAAAAACTGAAGGAGAGACTGTGTCAAGGTGATAAACGAGCCACAGAAAAGGAGTTCATTGCCACAGAAGGGAGAATGGAGTTATCCAGAGCAATGTAGTCAAAGAACCACCTCTTTGGGATCTTGCTCGTTGTAGCTTTTTTTATCTGTGGTTTGCTCAGTATGCATCATCTTGAAAGCTGTAGGAGTTTCGACCCTTCGCTTTCAGTCCAAAGATTTTAGACTTGAAAATTTCTACTGAGCTTTCAAGGTTTAAGAAATCTACTTAACTGTATGACTTCAGCACTGGTTTGTATTTAGCCATGACTTTGAGTAATTGTAATCTTGTAATCCTAGGATCTGGATTCCTGGTGTAGGGACTGTTACCCTCAAAGGGCTCCCAGGATGTGGCAAGATTATTGCCACCAAGCTCTCCTCCCTTGTTGCTAACTGCAGAGTTCCAGGCTGTGTCCCAGCTGAGTGAAAAGCATATCATAGAGGACTGCTGCTGTGGAAAATGCTGAGAATTACTATTATTATGTGATTATTTGAATAGCAGAACACTCCTGATACAAGGGTTAGGGGCTTTTTTTTTAATATCCACTATGTCTTATGAAAAACATTTGTTTGCAGCTTTGAACTTCTATACACTTTGTAGAAGGAATTGATTTTTAAAATTATATTGGCTTAATTCCACTTGGAATTATTTATAGGCACAGAATTCAGTTAATACATACTAGTGAAGGGGGAAAAAAAAAGCCAATAATTTATTTTCATAAAGATATAATTTGCTAAAGAGTTGGCTTTTTAAATGAAGAGCTGGTGGAATCATCTAATTGCAGTGAAAAGATGTATACAATTTGGAGAAGTACAGTTATTTTATTTCTTAATCTCAAGAACTGCCATGGAAAGATTATGCTTGACATTAGTTTTGGCCAAAGGTGCTCCTTTATTTCTTTCTTTGTTTGGATTCTCTGTGAGTGCCAGCAAAGGGCTAAAGCTGTGTCTGTACTCTGTGCACACAGGGCAGTGGATTGGGAGCTGGACCACCACACTAACTGGATGGTTTGGTCTTGGATTTTTATTCAAAATATTTTAAGCATGCCCAATAATCTATGTTTATGCTGGTATTGTCCTTATACCCCTTATACATGGGGTTTGGGGTGGTTGTTTTGGTTTTTTTTCTTGTGAATCTTTAAGAAGGATTATTTTTTTCTGTTTTGTTATGGGACTTTTCTACACAGTTACTGAGTTTGTAAGTATGTAATAATTATTTCTGCAAAGTAGCTCCCAGCTGTCTATGAATGTGCCCTCGTTTTCCAATTTGAAGCAGTTAGGCATTTTGATCATTTTGCTGTATATTTAAAACATATCAATGCTTCCATGCTTAGTGCCTTGTTCCTTTGCTTTTGGCAAAAGGTGTGAAAATGGTCTCTGTGGGGCAGTGCCTATTTCCATGGTGTGTTTGCAGGCATCAGGATACTGTGAACCTGCACACAGAGCTGTTCAGTGTTAGCCAAACCATCCCTGCCTTGGCACACTTGGGTTCCAGTGCCACATGAACTGCTCCAGAGAGCAGTTCAGGCCTAGTCTGTTTAGCTAAAGTAACATCAGCCATTGAGTTCTCTCACACTGAAGTATACAAGCTAGACAAGCTAAGAAATTTCACTCCATTTGCACTTTGAAAGTTATACTTCCTTGCAAGTATAAAAAAAAAATAAAATTGAGATTTGTATTCCACATCAGCCAAATGATGTTTACTAGTACCACAATGTGAGGTATTTGTTTTAGCAAATTTAGCCTATATCTTGGAGTACTTGGCAAGTAACCTTAATGTTGTAACAGTTTTAAATCAATGTCCTGAGTGGAACTGTTATTAATAGCAAAAGGGTTAATAGTAAAGTGCCTACCTCAAGCAAACATCACATGGTTTGGCTGCCAGGCAAGGAGCTGATGCAGATGTACATTTCTTGTTCCTCTAAGTTATTCACCTTTGTTCTCTCCGTTTGCTTGATCAATCAAGCATGTTGGCAATTCATGTTCATGATGAACTGACCGTGTTCTTGAATATTCAGATCTATTTGAAGCAGTGGATTTAGTGGAGGAATGCATGTGTAAATAAATTAGCTCTGCTGCTTAAGCCAAAGAAGAGTATCAGTCACCATAATTACATATCCAGCACAAGGATTTGCACAATGTGCTGCTTCTTGCACATATACTGTAAATGAAACTGCTTCGTTTAGGTGTCATGATTTTGTTGCTGTAAGCAATGCAAACAAGTGCTTCGAGCAGAAAGGTGAGGAGATGCAAAAAGATGTTTCTATGCAAAATGTACAATCTGATTGCAGCTGAAAACAGATTTGGAAATTCAGCATTGCAGGCACTATTTCTGCTTATGGAACGTGAGTTTCTTCAGGTGGTAAAGTGTCCTGATACATTGCACTTGAAAAGATGTCAGAAAAATAAGTGTGTTGTGAATTAACAAAGCAAGCTGGAGGAAAACAAGGAAATGCCTTTGTTTGGGATGCAGCATTGATACCCAAAAGCCCTGCAAGGCAACCCTGAATGTGGATAATCTTTTGACTCCTACTTCTTGCTTCTTTCAAACTTACTTTTTGAGATCACTTGCTATTTAATGCAATACAAACAGATGTTTTGCATATGTTGTATCACACAGTAGAACGTGGAAAAAATCTGGGATCAGCTGATTTTAAAAGAAATAGCTTCAAAATGTATCATTGCACTTCATAGTATTACTTCATCATATACAGAAACTGTTGAAAAGAGAATCTGTTGTCATGTTTAAAACTTAACATTAGGTAACAAAGTAAGTCTTAACACCTCTTTATGTAATAGTTTGCCTTGTCATTAAGCAGGATTTGGACTAAAGGTTCTCAGGGTGTTCAGGTTTGTAATCATTCACATACTTAAACATTTCCTGAAGTGTTCTTGGAGAGTGACAAAAGAAGGAAGAATGGCCTGGTCAGTTGGGGTTGTGCTGATTCTTACTATTGGAATATTTCATTTGGATGTGTTTCAGTATCTAAAAGTGTCCTTTAACCAAAGGGAAGAGAGTTCTGTCTTGGAACTACTGTAATTTAAGAACAATAGTTTGCTTCATTAGAATTTGTTAGGAAAACAAAATTGGCCTTTCAAGTCAGGGATTACAGTCAGGGAAATTTTTTTTTCCCAAATTAAAATCCAGGTTTTTTACCTTGGAAAGATTTTGTGTGGTATGTTCTGAGCAAAAGACTGCAAAGAAGAGTGCTACTATAAGACACTATACTGTTTTTGTCTAGAAAATTTTGTTACTATGCTTTTACTTTTTTATGTAATGCTGTCAGTTCCAGGCAACAGAACAGTGAAAATAGATGGACCTTCTGACTGTTGTACATGTCCTGCTTGTCTGACTTGTGCTGTCATATATCTGAGTGGCATCTGTGTCTGCTAAGTATGTTGCTGATATATATGATACACTAATGTTGGAATAAATTTTTTAAACATTGCATTCAGCTAACATTTAATATGCCAATTGAATAAGACCTAAATCTGGCCAATAAAGCTGTGTTTATTTTTACCATGCTGTCAACTCGTTTGTGAAAATCCCAACAATTTGGAGAGGAGCTGAAGTGTTAAATGCCTGGAGAGCCTCGTGGAGAAGAGGATTCATACAGATCTCTGTAACTCATGTATGCTGTGTTAGTACAGGTCCATTTTCAGCCAGGCTGCTTTTCTCTGCATGCAGCTTTTATTTTTGCACTGCCAGGACCTGAGATGACTGCTGGAGTTTAGTCTTAGTTTTCACTCACAGCACAAGTGGTTCACAGACACTTTAAATAGCTTTGAGCACATACAGCAGGAAATATGGCAGAGCTGAAGCTTTCCCAAGCAACTGGTGAAGTCTTACTATGCATATTTTGATCATTCTTAAAACTCACTTCTGGCACCAGTGAAGAACTTTGGATTAAATCTGGTTTCAAGTTTATGACTTGCTCTCTGTAGATGTGTTATCTCAGCACGTTGTCTCTCCCATCGTACCACGTTATCAGAACTCTGGGACCAGGGTCACCTGCCAGACTTGGTAGGTCATTTCCTTTGTAACTTTGAAATGATAAATTAAGAGATGCAATAGCAGTAATCAAATGAAAGCACAGTATGAGATGAGTAAAATAATCTTGTCTATATTTAAAAAAATGGGGAAAAAAAGAGTAACAAGCAAGGTGTCATTTTGTATGATGCTTCTACCACTGTGCTCATTACTGAAGTGGGATAGGAGACTTAATTAGGTATAAAAAGGCAAACTAGAGTGTTAAAATGGAGAAGAAAGTGGTACCAAAGGAAAGGAAGGAGGAAAAAAAAAGATGAAGGTGCAGGATATAGGGCATATCATGTATTCTGTTGGGAGTTTTCAGGTCCATTCACACTTTGCTCTTGGAGGATGACCCTTGTCTCCACTGCAGCCTGTGGTAAAGGGGTAATTTAAATTTGAAGTTTAATTGGGGTACAATGTCACCCAAAGCCAATTCTATTTTATATAGAATAGCATGGTGACTTGTGAGACATCCACAAACCCTGGGACATACCTGACTCTCCTCATGATTAGAAATTGTAGCTACCCCTCAAATGTCTTAATTCTTCCATTTATCTTGTGCAGCAAATGAGGAGATGCACCAAAACTCAGAGGTTGTACTTTTGGAATTGGAAAAGTACATCAGGCATCTAATTAATCTATCCAGATTAAAAGGCCTTTCTAAGTCCATGTCTACTCTATGCAAAAAATAAAAATAAGGAACACTGAAATAGACTTTTTAAAATATTTGCATCTCAAGTGGTGTAAAATATGTTGTCTTACAGGAGCAGAAATATATGTAACCCATTCAGTAGTAGATCAGTGTGAAAGAAGAGCAAGATGTGAAAGAAATGATATCCCAGTGTCTGAAGTCTGCAATTTTCATGTCAGTTTGAGATGTGTAGGCTCTGAAACAAATAAAATCTTGAGTAATGTTCCTCAAAATGAAAAAAACCCCTGTGTGTCTGAAAATACTGTCTTAAGCATTTGGGACACACTGCTGAGAGACATGGGAAGGGTTGAGGGTCCTAACGTTTGGTGCAGCAAAGATCCTGTGCAGGAGAGGGCAAAGGGAACCCTCACAAAGGACTCATTTTAAAATCCTTCCTTCCCTAACCAGATGGAAAGAGGTAAAGGGAAAGAAATGATGATCATTACCAGATGAAGGATAACAAAATAATTTCCAGAATATTTGAATTCCTGTGTAACCTCGTTAAGCCACAGCTACTATTTCTAGTCTGTCTTCCTTGCTAAGGGTGATCACAACAACTCTTGGTTTGGCATCCTAAAAAAGGAATAACTAAATCTTGTTCAGCATTTAAATACTCAGTTGCCTCTACACAGCACTTAGATCATTCAGATGCAACACAGGGAGGTTGGGGTTTTTTTTCCTCCAAGTATTTGTACCGAGAAGTCTGCTGGGAGATGAGTAGGATGTGAAATTCAGCAGCCATAGCAATTTTTGGAAGGTGCATACGCACATTCCCCTGCAGTAATTAGTGACTATGCTTTCTCAGTCACAAATGAGTCAGACTGAAACATTTAGTAAGGCTAGGATTCTTCTGAATTATTTTTTTTTCAACCCCTCAACAAACCAGCCCTGTTAGCTTGTCACAAACATTTGTATTTAAATTCCTGACCGACCTAGCTTTGTCCTTGGGTGTTCTAGGCATCCAACACTATTCAGCATTTGTGTGTTGGAACTGAAAGGGGAATTAAATAACTGAGCCTTGTTGTTATGTTGCCTCTTCTATCACCACAGTAGGTTTGAATTGCTTGATGTGAGTCTATCTGACCCACACTAATGAAAAGCTGAAAAGGTAGAAAAGCTCAGATGACCCTAGTTCCTTGCATCTCCCATGCTGGTGGCCTTTCCTTATTTCTCCCAGTTAGTTCTTGATGCAGTGTAATAGGAATAGTGCTGGAATCTTCCAGCACTGCATGCTCTTTTTCACTGCATGGCTCTTTTTCAGAAAGGAAAAAAAATACTGCAGCCAGAAGGTTCTAGCAGGGAAAACTGATAGGGAGGCTGGATTCCCTGCCATGTTACCTCATCACAACAGACAGTTTTGCTGTCAGATTCTCTTGAATAAACATTTCTGCTGACATTAGCCCATTGCTAGAGCATCAGCAAACAGTAATGCTATTTTCTGGTTGTAGCATTGATATATTATTCTTCAGATAAAGTTCTGACTGTCTATATGGATGGAAATTGTACTGTTATTTTCAGATGTGGCCAAGATTTCAACATCTCTCTAATAACAGTCAGGTAAAAAAACCCAAACAGCTGAATGAGGTAGGCCAAGAGATTTCTGCACAACTCACCATGTCATGACAATCTGTTAATTTTCAGGTGTCTAGACTTCATGCTGCTAGTGAATTGCAATCAGGAAGGATTCCCTGCTTTCCCCTTTCACATAGGATTGCCTCTGTGTCAATAACAGCTTTTTTGCTTCCTCAGAAGCAGCACAGGACAGAATGTTGTTCCCCCATATTTTGAGTGAGGGAACAAGAAGATTTCCATGTGTGTTATGGAAAGCAATAAGTGTCTCGGTGCTTTTTCATTATATTTTTGTTGCTGTGCATTTATGTGGAAGCAGCAAATGATTCTGTGGCTCCAACCAGCCTGTCACAGTGACTTTAATTAGGAGGTGCCACAGGATTCCAAGTCACCACATACCAACAAACAACATTCAACTTTTTCATCAGCTGAAAGTACACTCTGTGGGATTGGTAAAAAGATGAGGATCTAGTTAATGGGGTCACTGCTGTGATTAGAGCTGAGACAGATGACAAGGGTAGAAGAAATCAAAGCAGAAAAAGACTCTGCTCTGTCCTGGTGCTCTAAGTTCAAAGTGCAAGGGTTACATGCTGAACACGTGGAGGGAACTGAATATAGGAAAGAACTGTGAAGTCCTTATTAGTGACTTTATCTTCAAAAGGGGGAGGGTGAATAAACAGAAGTGTAAGGGCTCGTGAACTGGAAGACAGAAAAACTGAGGCACCAGACAGGCTTGAAGAGATTTGTTAATATTCAGATGTGTAGAAGAAGCCTTTAAATGTAAATACTAATCTGTCAGCAAGTCTCCCCTGCCTAGGAGAGAGGAGCTAATTTTATGAGTTAATAGAGGAACTGAAATGGGGCATCTGAGAGGTTGATTCTGTGGGGAAGGTAAAAACAGGTTTTTTTCTTTGCTTTTGCACCTGGAAGAAATTAAATGCAAAGCAATTCTTTGGAATATTTGCTGCACTTTCAGTGCTAGGACAAACTCTGCTTCAAATGTCTACCCAGAGTAAGTAGACACCTCCCTGGGCACAGAGCAGCCCAGTTTGTCTGCATTAGCATACATCTGTCACTGCAGGGACCTGACTCATCCCTGGGCACGAAGACAGTCACAGGAGCAAGGTTTTTACACTGACTTTGGGTGTCTGATGAAGGTGGGGCAAATGCTGAGCAAGAGAACTTCAGTTTCTATTGTGGTGAGAACAAATACAAATTCCTACAAGGCTACAGTGATGAGTTTCTTCATTCTGCAATAAATGCCAATTAATTGGTGCATATTTGGCACAGAAATCCACAAAATTCACCATCATTCTGAAACTTTGAACCTCTAACCTGCAAAAGGGTTGATATTATTTAGCATAAGACCAAGATCATTGTCTTTGAAGAGCATTCCTTGCCACCTTTTAAATTATGGTGGAAATGTTTGAAGAGCATTCCTTGCCACCTTTTATATTATGGTGGAAACACAGCTTGGCCTGGAGATGTTCTGATAGGGCCAACCCAATGCAGTAGATAAGAATTTCTCAGTTGATTTTACTGCCTTTGATCAGACCACAGGGATTTTTCAGTAAAATGTCAAACACTTTAAAAAAAAATCAAGACCATCCCACTACAAATCTCTTGTCAGAACTGGCAATAATGGCACAGGCATCACAAGATGTCCATGTTAGCTGTAATGCAGAGAGGAGACATCTGTCACATAAAGTAGCAACATTTTGCTTTATGGCTCTGCATTTGGATGGAAAGCAGAGACAGATTTTGGTGGGAATGCAGATGCTGTCTTGGACACTGTTCACAGGACTCTCCTTGGGGTTTTCTTCTTCATCCCCGTTTAGAATTACTTTCATGTTGAAGATTATCTTATTTATATCCTTCTAACCTTTTGTGAAATAACAAGGATTAAAATCAGAAAGAGCATGGAGAAGAAGGTGATGCAGCTTCCCTGTTCATCTGCCATCCCACTTCTGCTGATACAGGGACATTCCTTCAAACACTGGAAACTACTGCATCTGTAAACTGCTCGTTATCCTACCTAGGGGAGTGTGGCAAATGAGGCATAGGATGGTGAGGCATGGAGGATTTTGGCAATAGAAAAAAATATGTGAAAATGAAACTGCCTTCAACCCCCCAGAAAAGGCCTAGTTAGGGTCTACTCTCAGGTTGATAACCTGCCTGTGGTGTTCCAGGAATTCCAGAACATGAACAGTTGTGAGATTTCCTGCAAAAATTCTGGCACTCATGAGAGAGTCCTGTTGTATTTAAAGTCATATTCCTTGAGACTGAGCTCAAGTACAGAAACTTGGGCTGATTTTTATACTGTCTGACCACCTCTGTGCCCCACACAGAATTGAGAGGATCCTGCTCTCTCTTTCACTTTTCCCATCTCCTTCAGGCTCTATGACTGAGCCCATTCCTTCAGTGGCGATGGATTCGTGAGGATCATTTAGAAGTCTATTAGAAGTGCTGGAGATTATAGGGCAGTTTTTGAAAGACAAGCAATCCATTTATGAAGCCTTTTGGAGACCACTGCCCAAGGTACAAGATATGAGTGAAGGGAAGATGCCCATGAAGACTGGGAAAGCATGTGCTGGGCAAAGCCCTTAGGTGTAATGTTAACAGGCTGCAGAAGTAGCTCTCGATGATTTATGATGTGCTCTAATGACAGAGCACACACCAATCAGAGAGTGATTAATATTCTTGTCATGAATGGAAAGAAATGGGCAGCCTGCCAAGGAGATTTGTCTGTGGAAGCAGAAGGCCAACTCAATGCTCCAGGAGTGACTCAGTAATATGAGACTGATTGAATGCATGGATTCAGTAGAGATTTTTATTAAAGATAAGATTCCTCCAGGGAAAGGTGATTTCCTAAGCCAGGGAAGCCTCACAGTAAAGAATAATTTGGAAGTGAAGAAGACATGACTGACAGAATGGATTTTTAGGGCCTAGTTGCTTTCCAGCCATACAGTTTGGGGATATGTGTTTATCTCAGAGCTTTGACTAGTATATGATTATTCCAAAGAGAAAGTAAAAAAAACCTAGTATATGATTATTCCAAAGAGAAAGTCAAAAAAATATGAATCCTGTTGTTCTAAAAGCACCAAATCTGGCCTTTAAAATGGTTTTTATAAAGGCTATTATAGGCTATAAAGGCTACAAAGGTTATTATAAAGGCCTAATGTAATCTATGATGCTGATGTGTTCAGCCCTTCAGAAAACAGAATATACACAGGAAAAGAAATTCAAATATATAACCATGGTAGGTGTGAATGAATTGGCAGCCTCACTCCAAAACAAACCAAAGCAAAAATAGGTACAACTAGTACCTTCCTTATTGAATTAAAAGTCAGTCTGTCATGATAGGGAGAAAATAAAGATCTGCACAAGAAACCACAGAGCATAATTCAGATTGCTGTGAGAAAATTTGGGTGCTTTGTTCTGGAAATAGCCCCAGTGATTCTATTGAAATTATATATGAAGTAAGACCTGTATGGAAAGGTAGAAAAACATTTAGTGAGAGAGAACAAGAAAAAAAGCAACTGAATTTGACAAGTTGTGTGTTGCAGACATTAATTGTCTGGTTGCAGCCCCCAGGGTGTGAGCTCAGGACATCTGGCAAACAGCAACAGAACTGTGCTTGCAGCCTCCCTTTGCTTACATATTCACACATACCTCAGTCTTGCTCTTTGCTTGGCTGTAGTGTAATGGATAGTTTTCATTTCTAAAGCAGGTTTAATAGCTAAGAAATACCTGTTCCTCAATAGGGCTTCAGAACAAACTAATGGTAAGGCAGTTTTGGGGAAACTGGCATCACTCCTGAAAGGAGAACATGGTGGATGTGAAATGTGTGTGCAATATATCTCAGCTGGTAAAATGCCATGTGCACACTAAAATTAGTTCCACACAGAAGGGCAAATCCTGAATTCCTGTCTTGATATTCTGCAGAGATATGCCTCTTGCTGAGTTAGGTAGGAATACAGCCCAAGCAGAGACTTTGGCATTTGTCTCTTTCCTCCTTTAAGATGTTATTTTTCTAACAGATTGAGAAGTTTCTGTAGCACTAAAACAGAATAAATAGCATTGTCTTATAAGAGCTTTCTATCCACACTTTGGTATTTGGCTTTGGCAAACAGAGTGGGATTCCTAGATCATACACCACAGCATACAGAGACAGCACTAATGGTAATACTGATCACTTCTCCAGCCCTGGGGGGAATAAAAACAAAAAAAAAAGGCCTTTTAAGAACTGCCCTTTGGATAGAAAAGGGAAGCAGTCAGAAAATCGTTGCCACAAGGGGAGCCAGAAAGTACCTCAAATACAAAATGAGTGGTTAATAATTAGACATAATGCAGAAAAAGTCCATGGCAAAGGCCCAGCAGATATCAGCTATTAAAATGAGGTCTGTTGGAGTGAAACCCAAGACAGAAAAGCTTGTCCTGGCTTTCCTGATGAAAATGCCAACTTAAGAGACAGACAAGGAAATCCTG
>NW_008687589.1:0-8245 GCF_000695815.1 Acanthisitta chloris | reverse complement strand
AGTCTTTTGAACTGTTTGAACATCCAAGTCTTGCAAATAGACCACCAAATATGTAATTAAAATTCACCTCCCCTATAGGGAAAACGCTGGAATAGATAGAGACATCAGCCCTGATGTTAAAATTCACCTCCCCTATAGGGAAAATGCTGGAATAGATAGAGACATCAGCTCTGATCACACAGAGTCACACAAGAATGAATGGGCTCAGTTTGCCCCATTCCTGCCAAGCTACACTGCATGGCACTGCATCACCCCATGGCAACACACGATGCATTTGGAGCCACAGATTCCTCCAGTGGAATCAATTAGCTGATCCACCAGGTCTGTGATGATTTATTTATAACAAGCCACAGATTCCTCTAGTGGAATCAATTAGTTGATCCACCAGATCTGTGATGATTTATTTATAACAAGCAAGAAGAAAAAATCAGATATAAAATATTTACACTTAAACAGCAGATTATAAAATGAAATGCATATGAAGCCTAAGCTCGAGGGTATTCCCTGTGACATTTAGCAAAGGGATCTGAACGAAGAAATTGATATTTTTTTGTTACATTTAGAGATCACAGATATTTTTTAATGGATAGGTTGAGTTGAGTGCTTTGGCCTGAAGCTAGCTATGTGATACTCCCATCTTCCCCCCTCTGCTGTGGAACACAATGCAATCACCATTAGCAGTGCCCTAAAATAAAGCAGAGATTTTCCTGTCAACTTAAATTATGTGCTGCTATAGTATTTCTAGGGGAGAAGAAACATCTTACGTATTCAACAAATCAACAAGAATAGCATTTCTGTCTTCTGATTCCCTCAAAACCTTTTTCAGTCTTCGCTTTTCCTTTGTATCTTGTAGTAAGAAGAAAAATATTAGGACTTTTCTACCTTCAAACCCATGGCCATGTTCTCCAAAGAAGGTATCTACCACTTCTTAAGTATTTATAAATGAGGCAAGACCTTTGTGGCTTATAGAAAGCAGAGAAATTGTTTCTCAAAAGGCACAGTAATATCAAAGGTAACTTCTGTTGCTAATGACACATGAGATCAACACAACCAACATCTAACACTGATTGTTTCAGTTCTGTTTTCTAACAAAATGAGATTTATACTTCTTTTTGTGTGTGTGTGTGTGTTTGTTCATTTCCCTTCACAACCACTTTTGAACCTATTTTGGTCCCACTTGACAGATGTGCCAGAGTTTGGAGTTCCCTATGGTTTTCAGAAAAATAGCTTACCAAAAGCAGTTTTGTAAAGGAAAATAAAAGAGGCATGATAAGGGAGAAAGAAAAGACATGCTGAGGGCATGACAGGAGCTAAAGATGCTGACAGGAAAGCATTAGAGAACATGCAGGGGAGGACTTGAGTTCTCATAGATCCCAACCAGGACCTGGTGTGAAAAGAGGGTAGTAGAAAACTAGGAAGCCTCAGATGCATTCATTAACAGTTGGACTCAGTTATTTTAGAGGTCTTTTCCAACCTTAATGACTCTATCACTGCATGATACTGATGCTTACAGAACAAACAATATTTGAATTTATGTTATAATAAACTGATAGGAGTCTTTTGATGAAAACATTGGTCATTTGTGCACAGCTGACATTGCTGGCTTGGATTAGTGTCATCTGATGCAGGTGCAAGTGTATGACATAAGTAGCTTGCCCAGATTCCTTGTTTTCCTATTTTGGATCCATATTGGAGACAGTGCTATTAGGCTAATCCCAAGGAAATTCAAGAGATGAAATGTGTTTATGTTCAGCCTTGAATTCATGTGATGGCTGCCAGCTTGTTGAGGAATGAAACTAGTGAAGGAAATCTGGGAGGAATGGAAGTCTCCCTTGGTTCAAAACATGGTTCTTACTTGGGAAGGCATGAGATTCACTTTCTACAGAATTCACTAACCCCAAACATCAACTAAAGGCACATGCTTCCTCTTTATTTACTTTTTTTTTTGCTCCAGCTTAACACATTGTCTCAATATACTTCTGCATAGAAAAGCTATGGCATAGCACTTGAAAAAACACAAGTGTCCTTAGATCACTGGAACTTGTTCTGGCAGAGTCTAGTGGTGAAGGCAACAACATGCTGACTCTCTGTATCACTGCCAATTATATTTTGTGCATATAGATTCCAATTACAGTGTTATGTATGTCTGTCTCCTTAGAGAAACCACTTTACATGTAATAGAACCTACACACATTCTTCCTACACAGCATTTAATGCATTTTGTGTTCATTTAGTCTACTGAAAAAATCAATATTTGTCCTAGAGAAGGATTATTTTCCCTCTTTTATAAACAAAAAATCTGAGGTATGTTAAAAGTTGAGCAACAAATTTAGGCTGTAATATCAATCTCAGACTCAACTCTGTAGTCAAAGATCCTGTCCCACCAACTCAGATGTCAGTTCCCTGTTGTACTAAGCGCAGCTATTTTCCAAATATCTATTATGAGTTGTTGGGTTGGTTTTCCCCACCAGGACTAGTTTCCTGATCAAATGATGTATCTGGCTTTACCTTTGGTATCTCTCCAAGTGTTTCCCTAGCAAATAATGCCTATAATGGATTTAATCCCTGTTCAAACCAGTGCAACTTGTGATCTGGATCCACAGAAATTCCCCCCAAACTTCTAATACATTTTCCAATGATGCTAAGAGACAATCCAACAGAAAAGAAAGGACTGCTGCAGCCTTCAAAAATCTGCTTCTGATTTTCCAATTCTAACAATAAAGAGGCACCATAATACAGCCTTCAATTTCTGCATCTCTCACAAGGTTTCTCATGTGGTGAAAAGAGACCTGACAGTCACTAAGACCAAACTGACTCTTGTGTTAAAGCCTTTTCTAAGCTGTTAAACAATCTAATGAAGGACAGCCTAGAATAATAAAGTAATGATAAATCGACAGTCACTAAGACCAAACTGACTCTTGTGTTAAAGCCTTTTCTAAGCTGTTAAACAATCCAATGAAGGACAGCCTGGAATAATAAAGTAATGATAGATTCCTGATATAAAAACCACCATTAATCATGATATTAATAAAAGATAGGACAATGTGCTGCAATTACAAATCCTTGGCTAAATCTCGTTATGGGTAATTGCATCCCACTCACCAAGTGTTGCAGAACTGTCTTGGGTACTGGGAGAATTGTTCCTGTGTCTCAGCCCCAGAGGTAGATGCATTTCTGTCTGTGTAGCATGACAGATGGTTTCGAGTCCTTCGGGATCCATCGCATGTAACTCGTTGAGCAGTACAGGAATCCAAAGGAACAGATGTTCCTGGAATATCTGGGAATAATAGAAGCATCTCCATTTACTTTTAAGATAAATGTATTTAATGTTGTTAAATTTCTACACAGATACACCAAAGGGTGGAAAAAAAAAAAAGAAAGAAGATTTTAAAAATTAATAGCAATTTTTCATGATTTAAAAGGTATTTGCCATTGGGTAGATTTTTATTAGATTGGGGGTTTTTTAATCTCTTTTCTAATATTAAGGATGAAGTAGATTTTAGACAGGAAATGGAGGATGGAGGAAAAACATAAATCTTTATGCAACATAAAAGGGAAATTTCCAGCCATGGAGTAGTACTGTATGGTAACTGCAAATCAGCTAGTGTTTGTTTTTTTGCACTGTGAAATCTGCTATAGCAATAGAACATGAAAATCGACTGCGGTTCTGGTGCTTTAATGGCTTTGGCCACACGAGGGCTGAAGGAACAGCTCCAACACGAGCTGCATTAGCTCAAAATTAGGCATTGCCTTTAGTTAACACCATGAATTTATATGCTTGAAACCAAGATATTCCTTAAAATACACACACACACACAAAAAAAAAAAAAAAGGTGCAGTTTTCAGATACTTCTGTGTTTTGGCTGTTTTTTAATGTCCATCATTATCCTCTCAGAAAGCAATAGCAGCTTTCCAGATACTCAGATTTATAGCAAGTCTTTAGAGTATTTCACCATCTATGTTAGTGCAGAGATTCCTGGGCAAATTACCTCCAGTTCAGCTTAAACCCCTGAAAATTGAGTGTGTAACTTCTGTCCTCTAACATGGTTCATTTCTTTTGTTTATTAGGCTATTGGCAAAGCAATGTAATACCATCCTAGCAATGGACATCTGAATGAGTAACCCAATTTACAAAGTCTAAGCTTGATAAAATCCACAGCCATAGCTTACATTGCCTTTGTCACCAGCTTACTGCTAGATTTTTCTATTTGCCCCTGTGATCTTGGCCCAAAGTTGCAGATTTCTTTTTCCAAAAAGCCCAAGCTGGTTGAGAGTGATCATGTGAACATGTATGTTCTGCCCAGGGACATTCATTCTTCAGCATGTTTCAGTTCAAATCTCTTCTCTTTGGACACAAAATAAGATGAACAGTCTTTGTGCTGTTGTAGAGATGGAAAGCCAAGATCTGATCCAACAGTTCAACTTTTGCCATGTTTGTTTTATAACATATAAATTACCAATCTGGCCCACGGTTCAGGAAATTAAAATACCATTCAAGATGTGTCACAGATCATGAGGAAGCAGAAAGAAATTCAGTGAACTTCCAGCATTATGGCACATTACAGTTATTCCTTTTAACTCCATTGTGTGATGCAATTCTCAACAGGACACAATAATAATCACACTGTGCACACAGCCTAGCTCAGGAGTTATATGCACCAAAAAGAACAAGGCTGTTTCATAAAACATATGTTTAGACACTGCTGAGTAGACCTCCAAAAGACAAAACCATCTATAAAGTGTTGTCAAGCCAACTTCATGCAGTTCTAACTGGGATTCAGGGATCTCTACAGGTTCTGTAATGTGTTGACACATGGACACTACGTCTAAATCCTCAAACTGATGGATTTTCAAGAGACTTGTCCAGTTGTTGCTGTGAATGATAAGGACTCTGAAGAATAAGACAGAAATCCACCTAAGCTGTTCAGGAAGTGACCCTTTTGACACATGGACACTACGTCTAAATCCTCAAACTGATGGATTTTCAAGAGACTTGTCCAGTTGTTGCTGTGAATGATAAGGACTCTGAAGAATAAGACAAAAGTCCACCTAAGCTGCTCAGGAAGTGACCCTCACAAGCTTTCAGGGAGAATAAGGAAGCTCCTGGTTTAAAACAATCTCTTTGTCACATTTTTCTGCCTCTTCAGGCAAGGGTTTAGCACAAGAGTTTATTTCAATTTATTTTTTAATGATTAACTATTTTCTTCAATAAATAGTTTACTAGAAAGAGTTTACAACAACTTGTTTCTTCCAGACAACCTTCTTCCTGGTGGCCTGGAATGCAAGATCACCATTTTGCATTGCAGTTCCATAGTCTCAGAGAAGGTAAAAGATTGTTCTTAATGTGGCACTAAATTCCATTGTATTCAATGGACAGCACCATAAATAAGAGTGAGAATTAAATCATAATTTTTGGGGCATGTTTATGCTAATCTCAGTCCCAAATGACTTTGCATTATACATATGCATTTAGTGGCATAACCAAGATTTTATTTCTGAAGATGATATTATGATGTATAGAGCACCTTTGAGTAGACAGGTAAAACAAAATGTCTTAGATTTTTATCTGCATGGTCACATGAATGTAAAGTAGCACAAACATGATCACTTTTCAAAAAGGATCAGAGAACATACATTTTTTTATAAGTTCTGCATGCATGACACTTGGGACAGAGAAAATCCATGTTGCAGTGTACCAGCAGCAAAGATAAGGTCAAAAATGGAATTCAAATAATTAGTAATCTGTAATTCTTCCTCTCAATTAACTTGTTGAAATAGCTCAATGAGAAATTTGTACAAAGAAACTAACTCTAGAAATAAAAGGGCAGATAAGGACTCAATCCTTCAGCCTTCAGATGAGCGAAAGGAAAAGAAAATCTTACGAGGTGAAGAACATTGTATTTAGTTGCAAGATTTCAGGATGAAGCCATAAGTTTTCTGCTTAATGTGTAAAACAACATCCATCTGCAGCACCCAACACACCACATCACCCCCCAGACACTGATAGAGGCTTTTCAGAGCTGCATTTTCTACTGGGTGGGTTTTGCCTCTATCTCTTTCCTCCTGATCAATATGTGAACATTTAGCAGTGATTATCTGGACTAGAATATTCTGCATAACATCTTATTTCCCCTGTCAGTGCCACCAGTGGAAAGAGCTCACAGTGATTTCACAGAAGGTTGAATTAGGCCTTTTGTGAGTGGAGTCTGAGACAGATATTCACTCTAAAAATAATTGTTTATAACTGTTATGTGCTGTTTCTTCTAGAGATATCTTACTCTACCAAGGTAAAATTCTTAATACAGGATGTTAAATAAGTTAACAAGACTGTACATGTTTTGTAATCCTAATGAGATTGGCTTTCTATTGCTCTTGTTAGTGCCTTATGTGAAACCAAACCAGCTGGGCTTGATCAGGATGTGACTCAGTAATAACTGGATATAACATGTGACAGACTTAAAATTTCTACTTCAGATAGCTACAGCAGCAGCCTAGTCACTATAGGATTTTACTGTACCAAGGCTGTTTGCTCTTTTGCATATTTTATCCAATTAAGGACTAATTGTCCTGTAGTAAGAGCCTACAACCAGGAATGTGTCATCTGGACCTTCAGTTCATTTTTTGTGTGATATGCTAAGTAATTTCTCTTTTCCAAATCAATCATCATTTATTTATTAAATGCTATTATTTTACTAATAATTTACTAATAATTATTGCTGCTACTTAGCAGCCATAGCAGCAAAACCAGTGCAGGACTTACTGAAAAAAAAAAGGGGCCAGAGCTCCTTGCACATTGTGTGTAAGTAAACAAAGCTCCCTTGCCCTGCAAGGCTGTACAGTCTCAAATTCCAGCTCAGGAAAGGGCTCAGTGCCTTTCTGAAAGGCTTAAATTACAGAACCCAATCCCATTTTGTCCATCCCTGCAAAACAATATTCTGTTCCTGCTGCCTCTCAAAAAAAAAAAATCTATTAATTCAGGTTTCCTTTGAGCATCTGCAATGGCACACTGGAGCCATGGAACACTGGGAAGATGTGCTTATATAACTGTGCAGCTTCCCTTGTTCTGGGAAAAATCCCTTCAGATTTTTACTGGTAGTAAACCACATTCAGTACCTGCCATGATTTAGAAATCAGCTCTGTGCTTTGTATGATGCTAATCAGCAACATTTCAATTACATACAGCTTTAATTTATTTTCTACTCTGGTACTTTGTAGTTCTTTTACAACTTTGAAAGGAAATATGGAAATTCCACATGGATCAGTCCTGATGGGGATTTCAATATTAAAATAATTGGTCTGTTGATTTGTTGCTGTAAAAGCACATTAACCCTCCAGCAGAGGGCAACAGTCGGAAAGTACTTATGTAAATCCAAAAATCAGTTGCTTTTAGGATATTGCAGCTACAACACACCTTTTACCTCATCAGGGAATCTTACTTTGAAAATACACTGTTTATACTCAGTCACCAACTGGGGAAGTGAAGGAGCTTAATAATATTAGGATTTTTTTAGAGCACAAGTTATAAATTGATCATTTTTTTAAGCAACAAATTACAGACATTTTAACATGAAACCTGAGAGGAATCTAGTGGTTATGACTTAGAAAGAAATACCACATTTTGCATTTTTGATCTGCTTCGATGTGATGGAAGTTGGAAATCACAGAATCATAGAATCAACCGGGTCAGAAGAGACCTCAAAGGTCATTGAGTCCAACCCTACCATGGTCACTAGCCCATGGCACTAAGTGCCACATCCAGTCTCAGCTTGAAAACCTCCAGGGATGGTGAATCCACCACCTCCCTGGGCAGCACATTCCAATGCTGTAATATGTTCAATACTAGAGTCTGGAAGGAAAAATCATTCTGTTCTGGGTAGGCTCTGCTCATTCCAGTGCTGTAAAAACCACAAATCAAGCTAAAGTTTTACACTGGCCTACTCAGAGGCACGAAAACAGGGGACACAAAAGAGATGGAAAACATTGAATGCTTAAGAGAAAGCAGTCCCTAGTGTGTCCTCAACGTGCTATAGAATAAACTGCGTGAGTAAACATGGGTAGAGAGATAAATATACCTTTGGAATAGACGTTAGCTATTTTTAGCATTATTTGCAGTTGTGCCTGTTTGCCCAGCAGTGTGACTGACTCGCCCGAAGGCCACGTCGTGTCCCCGGGGAGCCGCGAGGAGCCGCGGGAGGTGCCGCGGGGCTCGGGCTGGGGGAGCAGCATCCCTCGGTGCTGGCCGCGG
>NW_008687588.1:0-1091 GCF_000695815.1 Acanthisitta chloris | reverse complement strand
GAGCGGCGCCCAGTGACGTCACGGCGTTGCCCGGAGACACCGCGATGTTTGCGCGGCCTGTCCAATGGGCGCCGCGCGCGGTGACGTCATGCGCCCTCATTGGGCGGCCATGGCGCGGGACCTGAGGGGAGAGGGGAGGGAGGAGGAGGGATGAGGGGGAAGGGGAAGGCTGGAGGCTCTCCCGAGAGCGAGGCGCTCCCGGAGGTGGTGTGACTTTGTGTCGCAGGTTTAAAACAGACGCGAGAGACACTTCTGGGACGCGCTGCAGCACAGAGAGTGTCTTTTGTTCACTGCATTTAGATACCTACAAAAACAGCTTTTTGATTGTTGGGGGTTTTTTTAATCACCCTCCCCCCCGCAGTATTGTATTAAACAATGCTTGGTGATCGCTTAGGAGTTTAATCGACGGTCTTCAAGTTTCTTTACTGCTTTAGTAAAAAAAGATGTTTGTATACAAATCGGGTCCGAGTTTTGTTCTCCCTTCATCTGGGAACTTCTAATCCTCTTCCCTTTTATCCTTTTTAATTACTACGAAGATTTTAATATGAGTAGGAAAAACAGATGGAGCTGGTTTTCCTGCCGAGAGAGCCCTGTAACGGTGGTGATTGAACCTACTTTCCTTCCAAGCTGTCCCTGGGTTTTTGAAGTGCTGCTAGCAAAGAGCCTGGGTTTGGAAAGGGTATCCCGCACACTGGTCCAGGGAAGGGAAAACTTTTTTTCCCCCTCTTAAGTGGGTGTAAAAGCTTCGTGGGAATGTATTATTTTGGCAACTTGACCTTAGTATGGGTTTCTAAGACTTTGCTTTGGCACCTCAACGTTGTTCTGCGAGGTCTCGCTTGACCACCGTAGCTCGACCGCGAGGTCCCACCAAAAGTAACAAAAAAACCCCAAACACGTGCCCTGGGCAGGGATGCTCCATTGGCTAAGTACACGAGGAGCTAAAAGGAGATTACCGGTAGGACTACCCCTACTCGCAGACCAGACTCAGGGAGGCTGTAGTGTTGAAGCCTGGCTTTGGCCAGTGGCTTCCTCTCCGCGCTTTCCCGCTGCTGATCCAGAAAAGCTCCCCGGGGAGAGGGATCGCCGCTGTG
>NW_008687587.1:0-1497 GCF_000695815.1 Acanthisitta chloris | reverse complement strand
ACTGGTGTGGGACTGGGATGCCTGTGGCTGAATCCCAGTATCCCCATTCCCAGTATCCCCATGGCTGAATCCCAGTACCCCCTTGCCCAAATCCCAGTATCCCCATGTCCAGCTCCCAGTATCCCATTCCCAGTATCCCAGTATCCCCATGCCCAGCTCCCAGTATCACCATTCCCATTCCCAATATGCCCATTCCCAGTACCCCAGTATCCCATTCCCAGTATCCCAGTATCCCCATGCCCAGCTCCCAGTATCACCATTCCCATTCCCAATATGCCCATTCCCAGTACCCCAGTATCCCATTCCCAGTATCCCAGTATCCCCATGCCCAGCTCCCAGTATCACCCTTGCTCCCAGTACCCCAGTACCCCGTTCCCAGTACTCCAGTACGCCATTCCCAGCATCCCAGTACCCCAGTATCCCCATTCCCAGTACCCCAGTACCCCATTCCCAGTATCCCAGTACGCCCATGGCCAGCTCCCAGTATCCCCATTCCCATTCCCAGTATGCCCATTCCCAGTATCCCCATGCCCAGATCCCTGTGGCCGAATCCCAGTATCCCCATGGCCAGCTCCCAGTATCCCCATTCCCATTCCCAGTATGCCCATTCCCAGTATCCCCATGCCCAGATCCCTGTGGCCGAATCCCAGTATCCCCATGGCCAGCTCCCAGTATCCCCATTCCTATTCCCAATATGCCCATTCCCAGTATCCCAGTACGCCATTCCCCGTATCCCAGTATGCCAGTATCCCAGTATCCCATTCCCAGCTCCCAGTAGCCCCATTCCCAGTACCCCCATGCCCAGATCCCTGTGGCCGAATGCCAGTATCCCCATGCCCAGCTCCCAGTACCCCATTCCCAGTATCCCAATATGCCCATTCCCAGTACCCCAGTATCCCCTTCCCAGTATCCCAGGTCCCCCAGTACCCCATTCCCAGTACCCCATTCCCCCATTCCCAGTACCCCAGCATCCCAGTATCCCATTCCCAGTACCCCAGTACCCCATTCCCAGTATCCCAGTACCCCAGTATCCCTTTCCCAGTACCCCAGTACCCCGTTCCCCGTACTCCAGTACGCCATTCCCAGCATCCCAGTACCCCAGTATCCCATTCCCAGTATCCCAGTACCCCAGTATCCCTTTCCCAGTACCCCAGTACCCCGTTCCCCGTACTCCAGTACGCCATTCCCAGCATCCCAGTACCCCAGTATCCCATTCCCAGTATCCCAGTACCCCAGTATCCCTTTCCCAGTACCCCAGTACCCCGTTCCCCGTACTCCAGTACGCCATTCCCAGCATCCCAGTACCCCAGTATCCCATTCCCAGTATCCCAGTACCCCAGTATGCCATTCCCAGTCCCCACCTTGACGATGCGTTCGTGCATCCTTCCCTTCCTCCCATCCCCATTGGCTTTGGCTGCAGCTGCAGCTTCTTGGTATCGATTCATGCGCTGCTGGAGAGCTCCCAGCACATCCCCAGAGGCTGGGAAAAAGGGGAAA